>NW_025548971.1:0-81450 GCF_905237065.1 Salmo salar
TTGTTGATGAATGAGAGGAACACATACACAGCAGCAAGAAACTCCTGAATGCTCAGATGAACGAAGCAGTACACCTTGTCCTGGTACAGCACACATTCCTCTTTAAAGAGCTCTGTGCACAATCCTGAGTACACTGAGGCTTCATTGACATCAATGCCAGCCTCTTTCAGGTCTTCTTCATAGAAAATCAGATTGCCATTCACAAGCTGTTGAAAAGCCAGTTTACCCAGTGACAGAATGCTCTCTTTATTCCAGTGTGGACCTGTCTCTTCTTTCCCAATATACTTTTCATTCTTCTGTTTGGTATGAAACACCACAAGGTGTGTGTACATCTCAGTCAGAGTCTTGGGCATCTCTTCTCTCTTATGTTTCAGCAAGTGTTCAAGGACTGTTGCAGAAATCCAACAGAAGACTGGAATGTGGCACATGATGTGGAGGCTCCTTGATGTCTTTATGTGTGAGATGATTCTGCTGGCCAGGTCCTCATCACTGAATCTCTTCCTGAAGTACTCCTCCTTCTGTGGGTCATTGAACCCTCGTACCTCTGTCACCTGGTCAACACACCCTGAAGGGATCTTATTGGCTGCTGCAGGTCGGGTAGTTATCCAGAGGAGAGCAGAGGGAAGCAGATTTCCCATGATGAGATTTGTCAGCAGAACATCCACTGAGGTTGACTCTGTGACGTCACAACAGATCTTGTTCTTCTGGAAATCCAGGGGCAGTCGACACTCATCCAGACCATCAAAGATTAACGCAACTTTGTACTTGTCGTAATTGGAGATTCTTGATTGTTTTATTTCCATTGAGAAGTGATTGAGAAGTTCAATCAAAGTGTGTTTGTCCCCTTTCATCAAATTCAGCTCCCGAAAAGGTAATGAAAATACAAATTGAACATCCTGATTTGCTTTTCCTTCAGCCCAGTCCAGAATGAACTTCTGCACAGAGACTGTTTTTCCAATGCCAGCGACTCCATTTGTCAGCACAGTTCTGATAAGTTTGTCTTGTCCAGTTAAGGGTTTGAAGATGTCGTTACATTTGATTGCAGTCTCTGGTCTTGCTTGTTTCCTGGTTGTTGTCTCAATCTGTCTCAGCTCATGTTCATTATTGACCTCTCCTCTTCCACCCTCTGTGATGTAGAGCTCTGTGTAGATCTTATTGAGAAGTGTTGGGTTTCCTTGTTTAGCGATCCCCTCAAATACACACTGAAACTTATTCTTTAGATTAGATTTGAGTTCACGTTGGCAAATCACAGCAGGATCATCTGAATCTAGAAATAACACAGAGGATATTAATATTACGTCTTTTAAATTATAATCATTTATTCTCTTAACTGTCTGTATAAATGTGTAAATGTTTTCATAATGCATTACAGACTGGTGTGACTGATTATATTATTATTGGTATTATTGATGGTATTATTAATGTTGTCTCTCTCTCTCTCTCTGTCTCTCTCTCTAAATTAATCAACACAACACATCCCTTCTGCTACTTGATGAGGTCACTAGGTGTTGTGTTAAGGCTGCTACAATATCATTGAGTTACACAGCTACTTTAGCTGGACTTTAGCTACAGCTTTTAAATGTTATAAAACAGCATTCAACATGAGGCAGACAGATCTTACTTTTCTCCAGTGTGTCAGCAAGCTCCTTCTGGTTCATTTTCCTCAGGACGTGCAGTGTGATCTTCAGAGCCCCCTCTCTGGCACTGCTCTCCTGCTTCTCATCTTCAGCATCCACCACTTCCTCATCCTGCTTCTGACTCTCAAAGCATTCTGGGAGTTCTGGACTAAGAATCCTCTTGAACATCTTTAGCTCGTTCTTCACAAATGTCATAATTTTCTCTTCAAGCATCTGAAATAAATCATGTAAATGAGTTAAGCAAGAGAAGAAATGCTTTCTCATTAACACATTAATGAATGATTGACAGATCAACTTAATTTGAGGAAAACAAAAACAAATGTTCATAACAGGATCACATACACTGAATATAGAGTCCAGGTCTGTTTGACTCTGGGAAGACTGACCACTGAGAATCTCTGACTCTGATCTCTCCTGTTGGTTTCTGTGGACAAAACATGAGATTACATCTCCTCATCCAGGGAGTACACACACACACACACACACACACACACACACACACACACACACACTGTTTTAGGACTATGAAAATGGACTAAAGGATTAGCCTATGGATTATGAAAACAACCAAAAGAAATGGGAAAATGGGAGAGGAAAAATGACTAGAGACAGTGTTGTTTAACTCACTGACCATGACCCATGAGTTCTTCTTACCTTTGTTCAGTAGAAAAGTCTCCCTCTCTAAACTCTATAGGAGGATTCATAGACTGGTCACTCTTCATGGACACACAGCTGGGTACAGGGGAGGCTGGTCTCTCCTGCTTGATTGAACTTCAACACAACAGAGACAAAGATTACATCTCTCATCTACTCTGAGCTCAGATGTTTTTTAACTATCTAATCATGGGGTTGTTCAATGACAGACATGTATTTGTTTATAATCTATCACTTGATGGTTTCATTTCAGAGAGACAAATAATAATGTTTTTTTGCTGAATGCTATATATCTGCCTCACTCTCAAATGTGACCGACCGACCGGCTCAAAATTTGAAGTTGTATATTTTACTTTGGATTAAAGTAGAGACTCAGAGCTAGAAAATGGAGAGCTCTTCTTTGTCTACAGGGCTGTTACTTTGGCAAATAATGTCACCCATCTAAATAAATAGCTTTTTATATTTAAAATTAACTAAATGTATGGTGTTTTGGTTTGTCCATTGTTTGTTATGCTATAAATGGTTATTTTATGGTTGTAAGTGGTAAAATGAGCTAGAAAATGTTGTTTTTATATTTTGCAATTCTTAGTAATTACTACTTTAGTTAGGAATCACACAATATTCAGTTTTACTGAAGTTGCTAAATAATTCCAATAGATGGCAGCATAAGACCACAAATGACATTTCAGTAGATTTGTTTAGCTCTACCTGGATATATTTACATTTTAGTCATTTAGCAGACGCTCTTATCCAGAGCGACTTACAGTAGTGAATGCATACATTTCATACATTTTTTCTCCATCCTGGCCCCCCGTGGGAATCAAACCCACAACCCTGGCATTGAAAACACCATGCTCTACCAACTGAGCCACACCACTCCCCCTACTTTAGCCAAGAAAAACATATTGTTAGCTCTAATACGAGATATACGTTAACTGTAAAGTAATGAGTTACCATTTTAGAAAATCATGGGACATATGGTTGCATGCTATTTTATGCCAATCATATTGCTGCTGTTAGCCGATAACTGATGTTTCGTGATCTTATGCTGCCATCTATTGGAAATGTTTAGCAATTAAAAGGTATTAATTGACGTACAGACATTGGTGATGCAGCTGAGAAATAAAGTGTTTTTTTCTTGTTAATTCCTTAGATCAGTCTCAAACCTGCCACACTTATCCCATGCCAAATGCTGGACTTTAACATAAAGATTACTAGGTCACCCAGTTCAAAACACATTAGGTTTAGGGTTTTTAAGGTAAAAAAATGAATGGGTTTATAGCTGTCTTGTTCCTCTCTGTGGCCTTCTTTGGGTACTACATAACTCATAAACTCATAATCTGAGGTAGCAACTGAGTCACATCTCCAAATCAATGAGCTGGAGCTTTCCATTTGGTTTGTAACTCAGTGAACCTGCGCAGCACTCACTCAATTCGATTCCTACTAACAAAGATTTCAATGCATATCAAATTACCCAACAGCCATTTAGAAACAACCAGTCGGCAAAAAAAGTGTTATTTCTTCATTAAAAAATGTCTTCTGGCTGTTTAAATCGGCCACATCTGGAAAAAGAGGAAAGGGACATGCATTTTGTTTAGGTTGTATAATTTTTTCTGAAAACAAATATGGTTAACCATGACCAGAAAATGCTTAACGTTTGATGGTTTTGCGCCAGGCATCGCCACTTGGTTATCATAATGTGTACCCACGTGAACAGTGAGTGAGCTTACCAAGTAGCTGTAACCCTGTTAATAACATGTTACCTGAGGTCAGTGTTCACGGTTACTGCTGACAGGTCTCATTGATAACAATAGAGAAGATGACAGAAGCGAAGCAGAACAATGAGCTGGGAATAGAACGTTCAGAAGGAGAGTTGGTGCCACGGTGCTCAATAGAACTAATAGGAGCTGGCAGGGTGAAAAATGACCTAAAATAAGGCTTGTTGTTTCACTATAACTTCACAACTAGGGACATAAGGTAATATTATGAAACTGAGCTCCATGGTGGATGCAATGAACTCGTTTTTATCAGAAAAAAACAAACATTGTTAAAAGTGTCATGTGTCTAGCCTACTTGAGGAACCCCAAAAATAATATTAAAAAGTTCGGTCCTTGGACACAGAGGGGTTAAACATTAAAGTTACCGTCCATCTAGTGAAGAGAGGAGAACTGGACAGAGGTAGCCAGCATCCATCAACGAGAGAGGGAGGATAGGATAACTAGGATGCTACTGGTAGAGTAGCTAGCTAGCTTACCTAGCTGTACCGACCAGCGAGGATAACTAGGATGCTGCTGGTAGAGTAGCTAGCTAGTTTACCTAGCTGTACCGACTAGCTAGGATAACTAGGATGCTGCTGGTAGAGTAGCTAGCTAGCTTACCTAGCTGTACCAACTAGCTAGGATAACTAGGATGCTGCTGGTAGAGTAGCTAGCTAGCTTACCTAGCTGTACCGACTAGCTAGGATAACTAGGATGCTGCTGGTAGAGTAGCTAGCTAGCTTACCTAGCTGTACCGACTAGCTAGGATAACTAGGATGCTGTTGGTAGAGTAGCTAGCTAGCTTACCTAGCTGTACCGACTAGCTAGGATAACTAGGATGCTGCTGGTAGAGTAGCTAGCTAGCTTACCGAGCTTTATCGACTAGCCAGGATAACTAGGATGCTGCTGATAGAGTAGCTAGCTAGCTTTCCTAGCTGTACCAACTAGCTTGGCTAGCTAGCAGGTCGTTCGTCTGTCCCTCGTCTCGATGATGATGACGACTCCGGTGAACCATAAAATTAAACAAGGATAGAAAGTGAAAAGGATCTGGCTACAGTCATACTGTCCCTGACTAAAAAGCAAATTGAACAATAAACTTCGGCGTTACAACACTGTAACAAACTCCGTCGTTATTCCCCAAGATCACCTCAGCCAACTCTGCGTGTAACCGGACAATATTCTTGGCGCCACACCGGACGGTGACGCGGACAGTTCTGTACGGGGACGGGGACAGTTCCAGAACGCGGACATGAGCAGTGCAACACAATCAACTAAACCAAGTCTTTACAGTGGGTTACATTAGTAATATTCATTTTTTATTATTATGTTAACCTGTTATGGCTAGGGGGCAGTATTTTCACGGCTGGATAAAAAACGTACCCGATTTAATCTGGTTACTACTCCTGCCCAGTAACTAGAATATGCATATAATTATTGGCTTTGGATAGCAAACACCCTAAAGTTTCTAAAACTGTTTGAATGGTGTCTGTGAGTATAACAGAACTCATATGGCAGGTAAAAACCTGAGAACATTTCATGCAGGAAGTGGCCTGTCTGACAAGGTGTCGTTCTTCTTGTCTCTGTTTATTGAAGAGTGAGGATCTTAGCTGTCCCGTGACACTTCCTACGGCTGCCATAGGTTCTCAGAAGGCGGCAAAAAGCGGAATCGTGGCTTTGCAGGCTCTGGCTGAAACAAAGTAGCGCGTTTGGGTAGAGGCTGGTTACAGTACTGTGAGACTCAGGCTTGTGGCCGCGTCGACCGAAAGGTTTGTTTTCATTCCTCTGTTTAGCTAAATGGACATTCCCGGTCGGAATATTATCGCTTTTTTACGAGAAAAATGGCATAAAAATGGATTTTAAACAGCGGTTGACATGCTTCGAAGTACGGTAATGGAATATTTAGAATTTTTTTGTCACGAATTGCGCCATGCGCGCGACCCTTCTTTACCATTCGGATAGTGTCTGGGACGCACGAACAAAACGCCGCTATTCGGATATAACGATGGATTATTTTGGACCAAACCAACATTTGTTATTGAAGTAGCAGTCCTGGGAGTGCATTCTGACGAAGACAACAAAACGTAATCAAACTTTTATAATAGTAAATCTGATATTGGTGAGTGCTAAACTTGCCGGGTGTCTAAATAGCTAGCCCGTAATGCCTGGGCTATGTACTTAGATTATTGCAAAATGTGCTTTCACCAAAAAGCTATTTTAAAATCGGACATATCGAGTGAATAGAGGAGTTATGTATCTATAATTCTTAAAATAATTGTTATGCTTTTTGTGAATGTTTATCGTGAGTAATTTAGTAAATTGTTAGCAAATTCCCTGGAATTTTGCGGGGGGTATGCTAGTTCTGAACGTCACATGCTAATGTAAAAAGCTGTTTTTTGATATAAATGTGAACTTGATTGAACAAAACATGCATGTATTGTATAACATAATGTCCTAGGTGTGTCATCTGATGAAGATCATCAAAGGTGAGTGCTGCATTTAGCTGTCTTCTGGGTTTTTGTGACATTATATGCTAGCTTGGGTGGGTGTCTGGGTGTCTGATTATTTCTGGCTTGGTACTCTGCTGACATAATCTAATGTTTTGCTTTCGCTGTAAAGCCTTTTTGAAATCGGACAGTGTGGTTAGATAAAGGAGAGTCTTATCTTTAAAATGCTGTGAAATAGTCATATGTTTGAAAAATTGAAGTTTTTGTATTTTTGAGGAATTTGTAATTCGCGCCACGCCTATCATTGGATATTGGAGCAGGTGTTCCGCTAGCGGAACGTCTAGATGTAAGAGGTTAAAACAAGTCAAAATGAGGCTCAGTAGTGTGTGTGGCCTCCACGTGCCTGTATGACCTCCCTACAACGCCTGGGCATGCTCCTGATGAGGTGGCGGATGGTCTCCTGAGGGATCTCCTCCCAGACCTGGACTAAAGCATCCGCCAACTCCTGGACAGTCTGTGGTGCAACATGGCGTTGGTGGATGGAGCGAGACATGATGTCCCAGATGTGCTCAATTGGATTCAGGTCTGGGGAACGGGCGGGCCAGTCCATAGCATCAATACCTTCCTCTTGCAGGAACTGCTGACACACTCCAGCCACATGAGGTCTAGCATTGTCTTGCATTAGGAGGAACCCAGGGCCAACCGCACCAGCATATAGTCTCACAAGGGGTCTGAGGATCTCATCTCGGTACCTAATGGCAGTCAGGCTACCTCTGGCGAGCACATGGAGGGCTGTGGGGCCCCCCAAAGAAATGCCACCCCACACCATGACTGACCCACCGCCAAACCGGTCATGCTGGAGGATGTTGCAGGCAGCAGAACGTTCTCCACGGCGTCTCCAGACTCTGTCACGTCTGTCACGTGCTCAGTGTGAACCTGCTTTCATCTGTGAAGAGCACAGGGCGCCAGTGGCAAATTTGCCAATCTTGGTGTTCTCTGGCAAATACCAAACGTCCTGCACGGTGTTGGGCTGTAAGCCCAACCCCCACCTGTGGACGTCGGGCCCTCATACCACCCTCATGGAGTCTGTTTCTGACCGTTTGAGCAGACACATGCACATTTGTGGCCTGCTGGAGGTCATTTTGCAGGGCTCTGGCAGTGCTTCTCCTGCTCCTCCTTGCACAAAGGCAGAGGTAGCGGTCCTGCTGCTGGGTTGTTGCCCTCCTACGGCCTCCTCCACATCTCCTGATGTACTGGCCTGTCTCCTGGTAGCGCCTCCATGCTCTGGACACTACGCTGACAGACACAGCAAACCTTCTTGCCACAGCTCGCATTGATGTGCCATCCTGGATGAGCTGCACTACCTGAGCCACTTGTGTGGGTTGTAGACTCCGTCTCATGCTACCACTAGAGTGAAAGCACCGCCAGCATTCAAAAGTGACCAAAACATCAGCCAGGAAGCATAGGAACTGAGAAGTGGTCTGTGGTCCCCACCTGCAGAACCACTCCTTTATTGGGGGTGTCTTGCTAATTTCCTATAATTTCCACCTGTTGTCTATTCCATTTGCACAACAGCATGTGAAATGTATTGTCAATCAGTGTTGCTTCCTAAGTGGACAGTTTGATTTCACAGAAGTGTGATTGACTTGGAGTTACATTGTGTTGTTTAAGTGTTCCCTTTATTTTTTTGAGCAGTGTATATATCACTTTTAGTGATTCCATATATTAAGGAAGTGATAGAAGCCTTTTTGGTTCAATAAGGAACCTTCTTTTCTAAGAGTGTATAATAAACAGGTTTTTCTTTTAATTATTTCATTATTGTCACGGCTCCTCCTCTGCAGTGCAGGGGTGGTTCCTCCTACAGGCAGAGGAGGGTCGTTAGTGATTGGAGCCACCTGGGCTCAGGGTATTTAACAAACTGCTCCACTAACCTCTCTCGCTTGGCTTGCTCTCTCTCTCCCTGCTCCTCCAGGTATGATCCTGTTTTGTTTGTTCCTTTGTAGGTTTATTTAGTTTCCACTCAGTCATGTTCACACACACATATTCATCTATCCATGCACACTACATACACCCTACATTATGACATTTCCACACCTCATTCCTTTTTCTTTGTTTAAAGTTAATAGTTTTTGTTTTACAATAAAGAACCTTTTGATTGGCCTATACCTGTTGTTGATGTCCCCTCATTTTTGCCACAGGCTTGAAGCCGGCCTGTGACATTATCTACATCATGTTATTTCAAGTTATCCCTTTGGAGCGCAACATCACGTTGTTAAAAAATAATCCTAAATTGGGGTGGCTATAAATTAGGCAAATTGAAGGCATCTTGGGCGTAGTATGTGTTCGATGAAAATGAACATTGTATGCAACGTTGTAGGCAACATTATTGGCAAGGGACTTGATGCCTACTATGCCAAAGCTATTTAGAGTTGTTAACCTGTTATGGCTAGGGGGCAGTATTTTCACTGCCGGATAAAAACTAGAATATGCATGTAATTATTAGCTTTGGATAGAAAACACTCCAAAGTTTCTAAAACTGTTTGAATGGTGTCTGTGAGTATAACAGAACTCATATGGCAGGCCAAAACCTGACAAGATTCCATGCAGTAAGTGCCCTGTCTGACAATTTCTTGCCCTTCTTGATTATCTCTATCCATTACAGGGGATCTCTGCTGTTACGTGACACTTCCTACGGCTCCCATGGGCTCTCAGAAGGCGGCAAAAAGCTGAATCGTGGCTTTGCAGGCTCTGGCTGAAAAAAAGTAGCGCGTTTGGGTAGTGGCTGGTCACAGTACTGTGAGACTCAGGCTCGTGCCCGAGTCGACCCCATGCTTTATTTTCTTTCGTCTGTTTACCTAAACGCAGATTCCCGGTCGGAATATTATCGCTTTTTTACGAGAACAATTGCATAAAAATTTATTTTAACCTACGTAACAGCCACTTGCAGCCTGTGGCGCGATTTTCAAAACCTTAAAAATCCTATTACTTCAATTTCTCAAACATATGACTATTTTACAGCTATTTAAAGACAAGACTCTCGTTAATCTAACCACACTGTCCGATTTCAAAAAGGCTTTACAACGAAAGCAAAACATTAGATTATGTCAGCAGAGTACCAAGCCAGAAATAATCAGACACACAAGCCAGCATATAATGTCACCAAAACCCAGAAGACAGCTAAATGCAGCACTCACCTTTGATGATCTTCATCAGATGACAACCCTAGGACATTATGTTATACAATACATGCATGTTTTGTTCAATCAAGTTCATATTTATATCAAAAAACAGCTTTTTATATTAGCATGTGACGTTCAGAACTAGCATACCCCCCGCAAACTTCCGGGGAATTCGCTAACATTTTACTAAATTACTCACGATAAACGTTCACAAAAAGCATAACAATTATTTTAAGAATTATAGATACAGAACTCCTCTATGCACTCGATATGTCCAATTTTAAAATAGCTTTTTGGTGAAAGCACATTTTGCAATATTCTAAGTACATAGCCCAGGCATCACGGGCTCGCTATTTAGACACCCGGCAAGTTTAGCACTCACCATAATCATATTTACTATTATAAAAGTTTGATTACCTTTTGTTGTCTTCGTCAGAATGCACACCCAGGACTGCTACTTCAATAACAAATGTTGGTTTGGTCCAAAATAATCCATCGTTATATCCGAATAGCGGCGTTTTGTTCGTGCGTTCCAGACACTATCCGAAATGGTAAAGAAGTGTCGCGCGCATGGCGCAATTCGTGACAATAAAATTCTAAATATTCCATTACCGTACTTCGAAGCATGTCAACCGCTGTTTAAAACCAATTTTTATGCCATTTATCTCGTAGAAAAGCGATAATATTCCGACCGGGAATCTGCAATAAACTAAACAGCCGAATTAAAATACTCCACGGGGGCTAATCGCGCACGCGCCTCACTCCATTGTCACCTAATGGGACACTTGAATAAGATGATAATCTGTTTCAGCCTGAGGCTGCCTCGTCAACCTTCATGATTTTCCCGCGTCCTGAGAGCCTATTGGAGCCCTGGGAATTGTCACGTTACAGCTAAGATCCTTACTTTTCAATAAACAGATGCAAGACGCACGACTCCTTGTCAGACAGGCCACTTCCTGCATGAAACCTTGTCAGGTTTTTGCCTGCCATAGGAGTTCTGTTATACTCACAGACACCATTCAAACAGTTTTAGAAACTTTAGGGTCTTTTCTATCCAAACCTGAACAATAATATGCATATTCTAGCTTCTGAGTTGGTGTAGGAGGCAGTTAAAAATGGGCACATATTTTTTCCAAAATTCTCAATACTGCCCCCTAGCCCAAACAGGTTAAGGAAGTGATTGAGGTGGAGACTTGGTTTGGGAATTCCAACCTATGGCTGGAATGGATTAAGTATACAGCTAGATCAGTAGCTAAAGAAGAAGGTTATGCCTGCGCAACAGCCAAACATCAGTTGACAACCTTCCCCTTTCTACTCGATGGAATTAATTTACCAAGGGGAATGGCCTGTATGGTAAAGCTGTTCATGAAGGCAAGGAAGCCAGACAGTTGCACTGATCTGCATTATCTGTATCCTATGTGCCCATTAGATCCAGACTTCCCCCTTTCACAGTCGCAGGAGGAGGCTATTATTGTGTGGCTCGACACAACACACACGGATGGAACATAGGGGAAGTAAGAACATGCAATAGGACAGAGAATGTTACAACTGACGAGACAATGAGGGACCTGACTGGGTGGTTGAGCTCCGAGGACTTTAGTAAGATAAAAAGGCCGAGAGCGGATGTCTGGTGGTTGTGTGGAGGTATGAAGCTGTGGCCAAACCTGCCTGCAAATTGGACTGGTATTTGTGCATTGGTACAGTTAGGCATGGCTTCACCCTTATACAACAGAAAGACCTAGTGCCAGGTGAAAGAGAGGGGAGGAGTGCTCCGTCAGGGTCCTTTGACGATAGAATTTACATTGATAGCATTGGGGTTCCAAGGGGGGTGCCTGATGAGTTTAAAGCTAGGAATCAGATATGGGCTGGATTGGAATCAAGTCTTTTTTGGTGGTCGACTCTCAATAAAAATGTGGATTGGATAAATTACATTTATTATAACCAACAGCGTTTCATCAACTATACCAGAGAGGCAATTCAAGGGTTAGCAGAACAGACAGCTGCGACCACTTTGATGGTATTGCAGAATAGAATAGCCGGTCTAAACAATTTAGCTCAGGAGTTAGCAGAAAATTCCGCGGTGGACACGGCACTCACGGGATGGTTTGATAGTACGTTCGGAAAATGGAAAAAGGTTGTAATCACTGTGTTGTGGGCTGCTTTCACCTGTATGACTGTGTTGATATTATGTGGTTGTTGTTTGGTCCCTTGTGCGAGAGGTCTCATTTCCAGGGCTCTGGAGAGATCGATGACGGAGCAGATGGTGAGATACGGACCGATTCCAAGTTCAGACCAGTGAGATGACAAATACCTACCGCCGAGCCTGGTGGAGGATTCATTCAATTACGAGGAGCCCATGTTAGACGAAACCATCTTTAATGTTTAGGAAGACTGTTTCTCTAAATGAAGGTCATAGCAAAAATCCTTATCCGAAGAGTTATGACTGGACATAGGCTTAGAACAGTCATTGATAAGTATGTAATGAAAATACATGTATTCGTTTTCTTTGATCTAGTTTGATTTTGCGTGACATTTCTGAATCCAATAAAAATAGCTGTGTTATAGTGTATGTGAAATATTTAGCCAATAGGGTGGATTGTAATGGAAATAATATGATTAAAGGTTTGACTAAATTATTTCACCCTGAAAAGGTATAACCGAGTGATTATAAGATGAATGTACTAATGTGTGTGTGTCGGAAAAGTTGAAGCTTAATCTAACCACGTTGTCCGATTTCAAAAAGGTTTTACGGCGAAAGCATAAAGTTAGATTATGTTAGGAGAGTACATTGACAATAGCTGTGTGTAATGTTTTGTCAATTCAAAGACAGGCGTCACCAAAACCATAAAATCAGCTAAAATTATGCACTAACCTTTGACAATCTCCATCAGATGACACTCCTAGGACATTATGTTAGACAATACATGCATTTTTAGTTCTATCAATTTCATATTTATATCCAAAAACAGCGTTTTACTATGGCGTTGATGTTCAGGAAATCGTTTCCCTCCAATAACCGGCAGTCAAGTCAGCACAACAAATTAAATAATTAATATTAGAAAACATTGGTAAAATATTATATTGTCATTTAAAGAATTATAGATTTACATCTCTTGAACGCAATCGACTTGCCAGATTTAAAAATAACCTTACTGGGAAATCACACTTTGCAATAATCTGAGCACTGCGCCCAGAAAAATACGCTTTGCGATACAGACTAACCGCCATGTTGGAGAGATCTAAAATCGAAAATACTATGTAAATAATCCATTACCTTTGACTCTCTTCATCAGATGTCACTTCCAGGTATCCCAGGTCCATAACGAATGTAGTTTTGTTCAAAAAAGCTCATCATTTATGTCCAAAAAGCTCCGTGTTGTTAGCACATGATCTAAGCCCGCCGGACTTCACTTCATGAACGAGGGGAAAAAATATATTTACGTTCGTTCAAACATGTCAAACGTTGTATAGCATAAATCATTAGCGCCTTTTTTAACCAGAACATGAATAATATTCAAGGCGGACGAATGCATTCTCTTTTAAAACGTATTGGAATGAGGGTACCCAACATGACCTCGCGCGCCAGAGTCTAATCGGCCATCACCGTTCCAAGGCTCTTGTTCGGTCAGATCTCACATTAGAAGACTAAAAACACTTTGTAAAGGCTGGTGACATCTAGTGGAAGCAATAGGAAGTGCCAAAACATTAATAAGCCCCTGTGTGTTTCAATGGCATAGGCTTAAAGGTAATTCAACACATCAGGTATCCACTTCCTGTCAGAATCTGTCTCAGGGTTTTGCCTGCCAAATGAGTTCTGTTATACTCACAGACACCATTCGAACAGTTTTAGAAACTTTAGGGTGTTTTCTATCCATATATAATAAGTATATGCATATTCTAGTTACTGGGTAGGATTAGTAACCAGATTAAATCGGGTACGTTTTTTTATCCAGCCGTGAAAATACTGCCCCTAGCCCCAACAGGTTAATGATTTAGCAATGTAAGCAACCAGACATCAGGCAACTTGTGACCACTGTGAAACTGATAACAGGAAGAAGGTCTCCCCACCCAGGGAGGGGAGAAACCTTTAGGCTTGCAGTAGATAATTTAACATGGGGCAGGATATGATAAGCAATGTATGAGATGGAGAAGACTTGTAAATAAGCATTGACAGTGTTAAAGAAGATGAGGGGCATTGTAAGGGGTATGACATATGGTATGACCAAATGTCAGGTATAAAAGTCTGTGTACATTGTATGATATTCAGAGCTCTCGTAAATAAACATTCTGACCAATTGTAGGCTGGCTCTCCCTCTGCTTCATACAACCAGAATCTTACACCCTCTGGGGGGCAGACTGAGTAGTTTAATTGAAGTTCGGTTTATGAACATTGGGAACAGAATTCCCATGACAATTTGGTCCTTCGAGCCGGATTCCAACATCTGTCCCTGTCTTCCTAAGGTAGCACGCCGAAAACCGTGTACGGGCGGGTCATTGACTCGTAAATTGTCCTGTCCCCTGAAATTGGGGTTCCATATCAGGCCGGTAAATATCTAAGGTCGACAGGGACGGTGACGGAATCCAACCTACATTGCTTTTCCCAGCCTACAAGACAAAGGTCAGTAAATCTTTATTTACGCGGATTTGGGGGAATAATACCTGTATGATTGCATTTAGTGAATAAGGGAGTTCGTGTAGTCTAGATGTTACACGCCGAAATATCCGTTGGGGCATACTAACCTGGTGACCTGTCTTTAGAATATTGTGTGGAGAACCCTGATATAGGTAGTATTCTATGCAATTGGAAGAGAGGAATTGGGTGTAGAGCCATCCTAGGCAAGGTGTGGGGGGTTCCGTAATTACCCTAGGCATCTGTGGCCACTACCAATGTAAACTATCTAATGTTGAGACCTAAAGGTTAAACTGGTCGATATACATTAGGCAAGCTAATGCACTTAGATCTAAAGGATAACTGATCTAGAGTATATTAGCGGGGAGGGTAGTCGAGATCTAACAGGGCGCAAAAATTGGTCTGACTATTCTATGGAAGGAGGAAGCACACACACATAGATTGTGAGAAGTGAAAAGCACATACACAGAGATCGTGTGCATAGAGTGTGAGCACCCACACAGAGAGGAGTGATAAACACATATATTGTGATACACATAGAAGGCTTAAATGGAAACAGAGTAAAAGTATATATACATAGATTAAAGATAATAACAGATTATAGAAACACACGCATAGATTGTGCAGCCTAATAATAAATTGTTATTGAATAACCATGGGTGGCAAACCCTCAAAGGAGGTGCAGGAATTAACTGGAGATGAGCAGTATATGGAGTTAAATGTTATAAAATAAATATTTATTTCAGTCCAATGTAGAGAAGGAAGTATGAATTTGATAGAAGTTTGGACATAGAAAAGTTGGTACTAATGGTAAGAAAGATGCATAAGGTATGTGGGGACAAGACAGGGAAACAGCAGGTCGAAGGTTAGACATAGCCAGGGTGTGGCTGTCTGAAGCCCAGAGAAGAAGGTGAGAAGGCAAGTGTAGAGAAAGAGAGAGAGAAAGTTGAGGAAGGATATCAGCAGCGAAAAAATTATGTGTGTGTGAGATAGGTTTACTGACCAGTTAAAGTAACGTGTATGTGTGAGACCTAATAACTTATCAAAAGTCACAATAGTAATTATTCCTAAATTCTGAGAAGGGGAAAAAGAGACAGAAACAATGAGGAAGAGAGCAGAGGGTGAAAAGAAAAAGGAAGTTACTAAGAAAGTTGAAAAGTAGGTTTGGCAATTTACATGTTACTTTTAAGTCTTGGACATTTCATAATTGTGAAGCCGAAAGAGAAGAGAAAGTTGAAAGTTGGTTTTACTCTTACGATAGAGGAAAGGCAGAACGTTGTTGGAGTAGAGGTTATATATTTTTTAGATTGTTTAGGTAACAATAGTGAATTTGAGCAGGAAGTAATGTATTCTAATATTATAATCTGTTTCCATTACGTGGAACAATGTCAGGTCAGTAAAGTGAATTATAGGTTGAGTTGATTTTTATTTTACAGGGACGGTGCACATTAATCACAGTAGTGTGTGTCTAATGGCAGGGTATTCCAGAAAGGGGAAGCTCTTACACTGAAAGCAGATTGACTTAACCTGTTATGGATAGGGGGCAGTATTTTCACGGCCGGATAAAAAACGTATCGGATTTAATCTGATTATTACTCCTGCCCAGAAACTAGAATATGCATATAATTATTAGCTTTGGATAGAAAACACTCCAAAGTTTCTAAAACTGTTTGAATGGTGTCTGTGAGTATAACAGAACTCATTTGGCAGGCCAAAACATGAGAAGATTCTGTTCAGGAAGTACCCTGTCTGACCATTTCTTGCCCTTCTTGATTATCTCTATCCATTACAAAGGATCTCTGCTGTTACGTGACACTTCCTACGGCTCCCATGGGATCTCAGAGCCCGGGAAAAAGCTGAATGACGTATTTACAAACCCTGGCTGAAACACACGAGCGCTTTTGCTAAGTGGTCTATCAGCGGACAAAGGGCTTCATGTTCGTGCACGAGACGACAACATGGTTTTATTCTATCGTCTCTGAAAAATGGATTTTAAACAGCGGTTGACATGCTTCGAAGTATGGTAATGAAATATTTAGAAATCTTTTGTCACGAAATGCGCAATGCCCGTGACCCTTATTTACCATTCGGATAGTGTCTTGAACGCACGAACAAAACGCCGCTGTTGGAACATAACTATGGATTATTTTGGACCAAACCAACATTTGTTATTGAAGTAGAAGTCCTGGGAGTGCATTCTGACGAAGAACATCAAAGGTAATCAAACTTTTCTAATAGTAAATCGGAGTTTGGTGAAGGCTAAACTTGCTGGGTGTCTAAATAGCTAGCCCTGTGATGCCGGGCTATCTACTGAGAATATTGTAGAATGTGCTTTCACCGAAAAGTTATTTTAAAATCGGACATATCGAGTGCATAGAGGAGTTCTGTATCTATAATTCTTAAAATAATTGTTATGTTTTTTGAGAACGTTTATCGTGAGTAATTTAGTAAATTCACCGGAGGTTTGCGGGGGTTATGCTAGTTCTGAACGTCACATGCTAATGTAAAAAAGCTGGTTTTTGATATAAATATGAACTTGATTGAACAAAACATGCATGCATTGTATAACATAATGTCCTAGGGTTGTCATCTGATGAAGATCATCAAAGGTTAGTGCTGCATTTAGCTGTGGTTTTGTTTTTTGTGACATTATATGCTAGCTTGAAAAATGGGTGTCTGATTATTTCTGGCTCGGTACTCTGCTGACATAATCTAATGTTTTGCTTTCGCTGTAAAGCCTTTTTGAAATCGGACAGTGTGGTTAGATTAACCTGTTAGGGCTAGGGGGCAGTATTTGCACGGCTGGATAAAAAAAATGTACCCGATTTAATCTGGTTACTAATCCTACCCAGTAACTAGAATATGCATATACTTATTATATATGGATAGAAAACACTCTAAAGTTTCTAAAACTGTTTGAATGGTGTCTGTGAGTATAACAGAACTCATTTGGCAGGCAAAACCCTGAGACATTTTCTGACAGGAAGTGGATACCTGTGTGTTGTATTACCTTTAAACCAATGCCATTGAAAAACACAGGGGCTGAGGAATATTTTGGCACTTCCTATTGCTTCCACTAGATGTCACCAGCCTTTACAAAGTGTTTTGAGTCTTCTGGAGGGAGATCTGACCGAACAAGAGCCATGGAACGATGATGGCCCATTAGACACCTGGCGCGCGAGTTCATGTTGGGTACCCTCGTTCCAATACGTTATAAAAGAGAATGCATTCGTCCACCTTGAATATTATTCATGTTCTGGTTAAAAAAGGCCCTAATGATTTATGCTATACAACGTTTGACATGTTTGAACGAACGTAAATATATTTTTTCCCCTCGTTCATGACGAGAAGTCCGGCTGGCTTAGATCATGTGCTAACAAGACGGAGATTTTTGGACATAAATGATGAGCTTTTTTGAACAAAACTACATTCGTTATGGACCTGTGATACCTGGAAGTGACATCTGATGAAGAGAATCAAAGGTAATGGATTATTTACATAGTATTTTCGATTTTAGATCTCCCAACATGACGTCTAGTCTGTATCGCAACGCGTATTTTTCTGGGCGCAGTGCTCAGATTATTGCAAAGTGTGATTTCCCAGTAAGGTTATTTTTAAATCTGGCAAGTTGATTGCGTTCAAGAGATGTAAATCTATAATTCTTTAAATGACAATATAATATTTTACCAATGTTTTCTAATTTTAATTATTTAATTTGTGGTACTGACTTGACTGCCGGTTATTGGAGGGAAACGATTTCCTCAACATCAATGCCATAGTAAAATGCTGTTTTTGGATATAAATATGAACTTGATAGAACTAAAAATGCATGCATTGTCTAACATAATGTCCTAGGAGTGTCATCTGATGGAGATTGTAAAAGGTTAGTGCATCATTTTAGCTGGTTTTATGGTTTTGGTGACCCTGTCTTTGAATTGACAAAACATTACACACAACTCTTGTAAATGTACTGTCCTAACATACTCTAAATTTATGCTTTCGCCGTAAAACCTTTTTGAAATCGTAAAACGTGGTTAGATTAAGGAGATGTTTATCTTTCAAAGAGTGTAAAATAGTTGTATGTTTGAAAAATTTGAATTTTGACATTTATTTGGATTCAAATTTGCCGCTCTTGAAATGCACCTGCTGTTGATGGAGTGCACCACGGGTGGGATGCTTGCGTCCCACCTAGCCCATAGAGGTTAAAACTGTAAGCTTCACTGTCCAAACACATATGGTGTGGACTATGTGTGCCTGGTAAACACATGTGGATCTGGTGAACAGTTATCACTTGTTGACCAACTACAGGAATACTGACCTCAGAGTCTTCAGTTTACAGTGGGCATTCCCCAGTCCAGCAGAGAGCAGCTTCACTCCTGAATCCTTCAGGTCATTGTTACTCAGGTCCAGCTCTCTCAGGTGTGAGGGGTTTGACTTCAGAGCTGAGACCAGAGAAGCACAGCCTTCCTCTGTGACTCCACAGCCTGACAAAGAGATCATCATGACTTCACAAACACACTGTTAATTTAACCAGTAGTGTAGAAAGACAACGGTAGATGCATTTGGTTTATTCTCTCAAACAACATATAGATTAATCTTCCGTCTCCTAGAATTGCATGGTCATAATGTTATACAAATGTGAAAATCAATGCATTTATTCAATATGTTATTCCCAAAAATATTACATATTATAATACATATTTTTCTCTAAACTTAATATTTATTCCTGATGATTAGTTCTATATGTCTTTTGATGTACTCACAGAACAGCTCTGGAGGCTTTGACCACTGGCAGCAGCCTCAGAAGACCTTCCTCTGATCTGGAGTATTTCTTCAGGTCAAACACATCCAGCTCCTTTTCTGAAGTCAGCAACACAAAGACCAGAGCTGACCACTGTGCAGGTGACAGTTTGGGTTTTGAGAGACTTCCTGCGCTCAGGAAGCTTTGGATCTCCTCCACTAGAGAATGGTCATTCAGTTCATTCAGACAGTGGAACAGATTGATGCTCCTCTCTGGAGAGTGATTCTCCCCAATCTTCTCCTTGATGTACTTGACTGTTTCTTCATGGCTCTGTGAGCTGCTTCTTGACTTTGTCAGTAGACCTCGTAAGTGCTTCTGATTGGACTCCAGTGAGAGGCCCAGAAGGAAGCGGAGGAAAAGGTCCAGGTTTCCCGTCTCACTTTGTAAGGCTTTTTCCACAGCACTCTTGTAGAAAGTAACTTCAGGCTTGTCGTTTGTTTGCAGTTTGTCAATTAGATTCTCATTGTTGTTGATGAATGAGAGGAACACATATACAGCAGCCAGAAACTCCTGAATGCTCAGATGAACAAAGCAGTACACCTTCTCCTGGTAAAGAACACATTCCTCTTTAAAGAGCTGTGTGCACAATCCTGAGTACACTGAGGCTTCATTGACATCAATGCCAGCCTCTTTCAGGTCTTCTTCATAGAAAATCAGATTGCCATTCACAAGCTGTTGAAAAGCCAGTTTTCCCAGTGACAGAATGCTCTCTTTATTCCATTGTGGACCTGTCTCATCTTTCCCAAGATACTTTTCATTCTTCTGTTTGTTATGAAACACCACAAGGTGTGTGTACATCTCAGTCAGAGTCTTGGGCATCTCTTCTCTCTTATGTTTCAGCATGTGTTCGAGGACTGTTGCAGAAATCCAACAGAAGACTGGAATGTGGCACATGATGTGGAGGCTCCTTGATGTCTTTATGTGTGAGATGATTCTGCTGGCCAGGTCCTCATCCCTGAATCTCTTCCTGAAGTACTCCTCCTTCTGTGGGTCATTGAACCCTCGTACCTCTGTCACCTGGTCAACACACCCTGAAGGGATCTTATTGGCTGCTGCTGGTCAGGTAGTTATCCAGAGGAGAGCAGAGGGAAGCAGATTTCCCTTGATGAGATTTGTCAGCAGAACATCCACTGAGGTTGACTCTGTGACGTCCCAACATATCTTGTTCTTCTGGAAGTCTAGGGGCAGTCGGCACTCATCCAGACCATCAAAGATGAACACAACTTTGTACTTGTTGTAGTTGGAGATTCTTGATTGTTTGGTTTCCATTGAGAAGTGATTAAGAAGTTCAATCAAAGTGTGTTTGTCCTCTCATCAAATTCAGCTCCCGGAAAGGGAATGAAAATACAAATTGGACATCCTGATTTGCTTTTCTTTCAGCCCAGTCCAGAATGAACTTCTGCACAGAGACTGTTTTTCCAATGCCAGCGACTCCCTTTGTCAGCACAGTTCTGATACGTTTGTCTTGTCCAGTTAAGGTTTTGAAGATGTCGTTACATTTGATTGCAGTCTCTGGTCTTGCTTGTTTCCTGGTTGTTGTCTCAATCTGTCTCAGCTCATGTTCATTATTGACCTCTCCTGTTCCACCTTCTGTGATGTAGAGCTCTGTGTAGATCTGATTGAGAATTGTTGGGTTTCTTTGTTTAGCGATCCCCTCAAATACACATTGAAACTTCTTCTTTAGATTAGATTTGAGTTCACGTTGGCAAATCACAGCAAGCTCATCTGAATCTAGAAATAACACAGAGGATATTAATATTACGTCTGTTTTAATGCCTACAGTATTGTAGGACTGTTATACATTTTAAATTATAATCATTTATTCTCTTAACTGTCTGTATAAATGTGTAAATGTTTTCATAATGCATTACAGACTGGTGTGACTGATTATATTATTATTGGTATTATTGATGGTATTATTAATGTTGTCTCTCTCTCTCTCTAAATTAATCAACACAACACATCCCTGCTGCTACTTGTTGAGGTCACTAGGTGTTGTGTTAAGGCTGCTACAATATCATTGAGTTACACAGCTACTTTAGCTGTACTTTAGCTACAACTTTTAAATGTTATTAAACAGCATTCAACATGAGGCAGACAGGTCTTACATTTCTCCAGTGTGTCAGCAAGCTCCTTCTGGTTCATTTTCCTCAGGACGTGCAGTGTGATCTTCAGAGCTCCCTCTCTGGCACTGCTCTCCTGCTTCTCATCTTCAGCATCCACCACTTCCTCATCCTGCTTCTGACTCTCAAAGCCTTCTGGGAGTTCTGGACTAAGAATCCTCTTGAACATCTTCAGCTCGTTCTTCACAAATGTCATAATTTTCTCTTCAAGCAACTAAAATAAATCAAGTAAATAAGTTAAGCAAGAGAATAAATGATTTCTCATTAATATTGAATGATTGACAGACCAACCTTACTTGAGGAAAACAAAAAAATGAAGTAACTGAATATGGAGTCCAGGTCTGTTTGAGGACTCTGGGAAGACTGACCACTGAGAAACTCTGACTCTGATCTCTCCTGTTGGTTTCTGTGGACAAAACATGAGATTACATCTCCTCATCCAGGGAGTACACACACACACACACACACACACACACACACACACACACACACACACACACACACACACACACACACACACACACACACACACACACACACACACACACACACACACACACACACACACACACACACACACGTGGAGGGAACGATGTGTTTGTTTAATATTGTTTTAGGACTATATAAATGGATAAAAGGATTAGCCTATGGATTATGAAAACAACCAAAAGAAATGGGGAAATGGTAGAGGAGAAATGACTAGAGACAGTGTTGTTTAACTCACTGACCATGACCCATGAGTTCTTCTGACCTTTGTTCTGTAGAAAAGTCTCCCTCTCTAAACTGTATAGGTTGACTCATTGACCAGTCACTCTTCATGGACACACAGCTGGGAACAGGGGAGGCTGGTCTCTCCTGCTTGATTGGTCTTCAACACAACAGAGACAAACATTACATCTCTCATCTACTCTGATCTCAGATGGGAAACATAAGAAGAGTTTCATTACAAAACGCTAGATATCATTTTCAGAAACGTTCATGAATTAGCTTTTAATGTTTAAAGAAATTATAAATGAGATAGGGGTTTATTAACTCCCTAACATGGCATGCAATTTTTCAATGACATACATGTATATGTTTATAATGTATCATATGATGTTTTCATTTCAGAGAGTCAAATGGGTTTTTTTTCAAAATGCTTTACGTATATCTGCTTCACTCTCAGAGAAATCAGTAGTACTGCTAGGTTTAATACAGTAATAATATATATCTGCCTCTCAGAGAAATCTGTAGTACTGCTATGTTTAACACAGTAATAATATATATCTGCCTCTCAGAGAAATCAGTAGTACTGCTAGGTTTAATACAGTAATAATATATATCTGCCTCTCAGAGAAATCAGTAGTACTGCTATGTTTAACACAGTAATAATATATATCTGCCTCTCAGAGAAATCAGTAGTACTGCTAGGTTTAATACAGTAATAATATATATCTGTCTCATTCTCAGAGAAATCAGTAGTACTGCTAGGTTTAATACAGTAATAATATATATCTGTCTCACTCTCAGAGAAATCAGTAGTACTGCTAGGTTTTATACAGTAATAATATATATCTGCCTCACTCTCAGAGAAATCAGTAGTACTGCTAGGTTTAACACAGTAATAATATATATATCTGTCTCACTCTCAGAGAAATCAGTAGTACTGCTAGGTTTAACACAGTAATAATATATATCTGCCTCACTCTCAGAGAAATCAGTAGTACTGCTAGGTTTAAGACAGTAATAATATATATCTGCCTCTCAGAGAAATCAGTAGTACTGCTAGGTTTAACACAGTAATAATATATATCTGCCTCACTCTCAGAGAAATCAGTAGTACTGCTAGGTTTAACACAGTAATAGTATATTTCTT
Source organism: Salmo salar (assembly GCF_905237065.1). Classification (NCBI taxonomy): domain Eukaryota; kingdom Metazoa; phylum Chordata; class Actinopteri; order Salmoniformes; family Salmonidae; genus Salmo; species Salmo salar. Next base: position 23,081 of record NW_025548971.1, read on the forward strand.
TCTCACTCTCAGAGATCAGGCTATAAGGAGTACCAGTACTGAGTCAATGTGCAGGGGTACCAGGTAGTTGAGGTAATAATGAGACTATAAGGAGTACCAGTACTGAGTCAATGTGCAGGGGTACCAGGTAGTTGAGGTAATAATGAGACTATAAGGAGTACCAGTACTGAGTCAATGTCCAGGGGTACCAGGTAGTTGAGGTAATAATGAGACTATAAGGAGTACCAGTACTGAGTCAATGTGCAGGGGTACCAGGTAGTTGAGGTAATATGTACATGTAGGTAGGGGTAAAAGTGACTAGGCAATCAGGATAGAGATTTTTCTCTTCATCCAGGGAGTGCACACACACACACACACACACACACACACACACGTGGAGGGAACGTTGTGTTTGTTTAATATTGTTTTAGGACTATATAAATGGAAAAATAATTAGCCTATGGATTATGAAAACAACCAAAAGAAATGGGAAAATGGGAGAGGAGAAATGACTAGAGACAGTGTTGTTTAACTCACTGACCTAATGACCCATGAGTTCTTCTTACCTTTGTTCAGTAGAAAAGTCTCCCTCTCTAAACTCTATAGGAGGATTCATAGACTGGTCACTCTTCATGGACACACAGCTGGGTACAGGGGAGGCTGGTCTCTCCTGCTTGATTGGACTTCAACACAACAGAGACAAACATTACATCTCTCATCTACTCATTTTCAGAAATGTTCATAAATTTGATTTTATTGTTTAAAGACATTATGAAAGACATTGGTGTGTTTTTTCACTATCTAATCATGGCATCGGATTGTTCAACGACAGACATGTATTTGTTTAAAATCTATCACTTGATGGTTTCATTTCAGAGAGACAATGTTTTTTTGCAAAATGTTATGTATCTGCCTTTCTCTCAAATGAACGGCTCGGTCTTATGTAGCAAAATTTGAAATTGTGTTTTTCACATTTGATAATAGTAGAGCCTCAGAGCTAGAACATGGTATACATACACTACAGTTGAGGAACAGTGGAAAAGTGTTTCTGCTTTGGAAGATGATAAACTTGTAACCTCACTTTTGAGAAAATGGCCTTTGAATGTTTTGGTACCTGCTGGAGAGCTCTTTTTGGTCTACAGGGCTGTTACTTTGGCAGATAATGTCACCCATCTAAATAAATAGTTTTATATATATAATTAACTAAATGTGTGATGTTTATGGTTAATGTCAGTTTCATTGTTTGTTTTGCAAAAACATTGTTATTTTTTGGTTTTAAGTGGTAAAATGAACTAGAAAATGTTATATTTAGCAATTCTGAGTAAATACTACTTTAGTAATAAATTACACATTATTCAGTACTACTGCAGTTGATATATTATTCCAATAGATGGCAGCATAAGACCACAAATAACATTTCAGAAGATCCCCTACTTTAGTCGATAAAAACGTATTATACGAGTACATTCATTGTCAAATTCTCTCACAAGTAGCCAACTCAGCCCTGACAATAAGCTTGTGTCGTCAGCAGAAGCGAGCACTCTGCCTTCTCAAAGAAGCGAGGGGCATGTTTAGGTAAATTTGCTAACCGGGAGGGTTACATGAGGTAATTTATTGATGGGCTGGAAGACGCACTCTTGTCTTTTCTATTCCGAGGTTGTTTACTCAGATATTAAGATGATGTGTTATAATGCATGTATACTGAGGTTGAGGTTCTGACTAGTGATTATTTACCAGGGTTCAATACCTGCTATAGTCACTACTTTCTTACTCTCCCCAAAGCCTTCCCTGTGGCTCAGTTGGTAGAGCATGGTGTGTGCAATGCCAGGGTTGTGGGTTTGATTCCCACGGGGGGCCAGTAAAAAAAAAAAATGCATGAAATGTATGTTTTCACTAATGTAAATTGCTCTGGATAAGAGCGTCTGCTAAATGATGTAACACAGTCCTGATATGTAGCTAACTAAAATAATGAGTAACCATTTTAGAAAATCATGGGACATGTGGTTGCATGCTATTTTATGTCAATCATATTGCTGCTTGTAGCCTATAACTAACGCTTAGTGGTCTTATGCTGCCATCTATTGGAAATTTGGCAATTAAAAGTTATTAATTCACGTACAGACATTGGTGAGGCAGTTGAGAAATAAAGTCTATTTTTCTTCTTAATTCCTTAGATCAGTCTCAAACCTCATTTGCTGGACTTTCACATAGAGGTTACTAGGTCCCCCAGTTTAAAAAATATATATTTTACCTTTATATAACTAGGCAAGTTAGTTTAAGAACAAATACTTATTTTCAATGACAGCCTAGGAACAGTGGGTTAGCTGCTTTGTTCAGGGGCAGAATGACAGATTTTTACCTCATCAGCTCGGGGATTCAATCTTGCAACCTTTTGGTTACTAGTCCAACACTCTAAACACTAGGCTACCTGCCGCCCCAGTTCAAACCACATTGAAAAAATAAAATGAATGTGGCTTGTTTATCAAGTGTTCTGCCTTGCAATAATGCATATAATAAAATAACAAAACAAAAACAGCAAAATGCTTAGACAGGTTTTGAATAACAAAACAATCAAAATGCTATTTAGTACTATAATGGTATTTACTATCATAATATTATTACTAAAACAGTTTCTAAAATAATTAGGTTTAGGCTAAAGTATGTAATACGTAGGGTTAGATGCTGATGTAAAAAGGGCTTTATGAATACATTTGATTGATTGTTAGGTTTAGGGTTTTTAAGACGAAGAACAGTATGTGTTTATAGCTCTCTTGCTCCCCCCTGTGGCCTTCTGTGGTTACTATACAATTCATTCACGACACCTGCTAGGCTCATAATCTGAGGTAGCAACTACGTCAGATCTACAAATCAATGAGCTAGACCTATCTATTTGGTTTGCAACTCTGTGAACCTGCGCAACTCTGTGAACCTGCGATGCCTACAAACAAAGATTTCAATGCATATCAAATTACCCAGCAGCCATTTAGAAACAACAAGTCATCAAAAAAAGTGTTATTTCTTAATTAAAAAAATGTATTCTGGATGTTTAAATCGGCCACATCTGAAAAAGAGGACAGGGACATGTGTTTTGTTTAGGTGGTATACCCTTTTCTGAAAACAAATATGGTTAACCATGACCAGAAAATGGTTAACGTTTAGGACTGTGGGCCACCACAATATATACCCAAGCGAACAGGGATAGCACTCACAAAGTAGCCAGAACCCTGTTAATAATAATAAGTTACCTGATAATAATAATAATAATAATAATAATAATAATAATAATTGAGGTCAGCCTACAAGGTTAATAGTAATTTACCCGAGGTCGGTGTTCACGGTTATTGCCGACAGGTCTCATTGATAACAATAGAGAAGCTGCCATTTTAATGCAGAACAATGAGCTGGGAATAGAACGTTCAGAAGGTGAGTTGGCGTCACGGTGCTCAATTGAACTAGTAGGAGCTGGCAGGGTGAAAAATGACCTAAAATAAGGTCTGTTTTTTAGCGATTACTTCATAACATAACGTAAAATTATGAAACTGAGCTCCATGGAGGATGCAATGAACTAGTTTTCATCAGAAAAACTGTCCAGCCTACTTGAGGCGCCCGAAAATAATATTCAAAAGTTCGGTCCTTGGACACAGAGGGGTTAAACACTAAAGTTACAGTCCATCTAGTGAAGAGAGGAGAATCGGACAGAGGTAACTTCTGCCGAAGTCGGTCCCTCTCCTTGTCCCGGCGGTGTTCGGCGGTCGACACTACCGACCTTCTAGCCATCATTGATCCATTTTTCATTTTCCATTGGTTTTGTCTTGTCTTCCTACACACCTGGTTCCAATCCCATCAATGACATGTTGTGTATTTAACCCTCTGTTTCCCCTCATGTCCTTGTCGGAGATTGTTTGTTGTATGTAGGTGTTTATTGTTATTCTGGTGTGCGACGGGTTTTGCACCCTCTATTTGTTATTTTGTATACTTTGGTTTTCTGAGGTTTTGACGTTTATTAAACAGCTCCATTTTTACCAAGTTCATTCTCCTGCGCCTGACTTCCCTGCCACCAGCACGCAACGCATTACAGCATCCATCAACGAGAGAGGGAGAAGCCCTCCACGGGATTTAACAGGTGGAAGAAACAACCGGGGAGCTCCATCAGTCCACAAGAAATGCAGGCAGCCAGTGATGATGTAGTGGAAGCTAGGATAACTAGGATGCTGCTGGTAGAGTAGCTAGCTAGCTTACCGAGCTGTACCGACTAGCTAGGATAACTAGGATGCTGCTGGTAGAGTAGCTAGCTAGCTTACCTAGCTGTACCGACTAGCTAGGATAACTAGGATGCTGCTGGTAGAGTAGCTAGCTAGTTTACCTAGCTCTACCGACTAGCTAGGATAACTAGGATGCTGCTGGTAGAGTAGCTAGCTAGCTTACCTAGCTGTACCGACTAGCTAGGATAACTAGGATGCTGCTGGTAGAGTAGCTAGCTAGCTTACCTAGCTGTACCGACTAGCTAGGATAACTAGGATGCTGCTGGTAGAGTAGCTAGCTAGCTTACCTAGCTGTACCGACTAGCTTGGCGAGCTAGCAGGTCGTTCGTCTGTTCCTCATCTCGAGGATGATGACGAATCCGGTGAACCACAAAATGAAACGAGGATAGCGAGTGAAAACGATCTGGCTATACTCATACTGCCCCTGACCGTAAAGCAAAACACAAATTAAACGATAAACTTCGGCGTTTCAACACTGTAGTGAACTCCATCGTTATTCCCCATGATCACCTCAGCCCACTCTGCGCGTAACCGGACAATATGCTTGGCGCCACAACGTACGTGGGCACGGGGAGTTCCAGAACGTGACATGAGCAGTGCAACACAAAACAACTAAACACAGTATTTACAGTGGGTTACATTAGTAATGTTCATTTTGTATTATTATTATGTAAAACAAAATTATGTTGAGATCTGGTGGGTGGGGGTGATAAGAACGGAGCAGAAGAGACATTTTTGTTGTTTGCTGTAACTAATGGTCAAAGTTGTATTGTAATGTATGTATTGTATTGTATTGTAAAAAAAAGTCAGCCAGAGTTGAAGTGGACCATCATTCAAACAAAGAGATGCCTCCCTGACCACCAGTGTGTTTGGATATAATGAAGATCAATTCAGTGAAGAAGAACCTCTAGAGTTCTGATCAAAGAGCCCTATAAAGGGTTCTATATATATTCTATATATACTGTATACTCAGACACTTCCTAACCTCCTATAAAGGGTTCTATATATATATTCTATATATACTGTATACTCAGACACTTCCTAACCTCCTATAAAGGGTTCTATATATATTCTATATATACTGTATACTCAGACACTTCCTAACCTCCTATAAAGGGTTATATATATATTCTATATATACTGTATACTCAGACACTTCCTAACCTCCTATAAAGGGTTCTATATATATTCTATATATACTGTATACTCAGACACTTCCTAACCTCCTATAAAGGGTTCTATATATATTCTATATATACTGTATACTCAGACACTTCCTAACCTCCTATAAAGGGTTCTATATATATTCTATATATACTGTATACCCAGACACTTCCTAACCTCCTATAAAGGGTTCTATATATATTATATATACTGTATACTCAGACACTTCCTAACCTCCTATAAAGGGTTATATATATATTCTATATATACTGTATACTCAGACACTTCCTAACCTCCTATAAAGGATTCTATATATATTCTATATATACTGTATACTCAGACACTTCCTAACCTCCTATAAAGGGTTATATATATATTCTATATATACTGTATACTCAGACACTTCCTAACCTCCTATAAAGGGTTCTATATATATTCTATATATACTGTATACTCAGACACTTCCTAACCTCCTATAAAGGGTTCTATATATATTCTATATATATACTGTATACTCAGACACTTCCTAACCTCCTATAAAGGGTTCTATATATATTCTATATATACTGTATACTCAGACACTTCCTAACCTCCTATAAAGGGTTATATATATATTCTATATATATACTGTATACTCAGACACTTCCTAACCTCCTATAAAGGGTTCTATATATATTCTATATATACTGTATACTCAGACACTTCCTAACCTCCTATAAAGGATTCTATATATATTCTATATATATACTGTATACTCAGACACTTCCTAACCTCCTATAAAGGGTTCTATATATATTCTATATATATACTGTATACTCAGACACTTCCTAACCTCCTATAAAGGGTTCTATATATATTCTATATATACTGTATACTCAGACACTTCCTAACCTCCTATAAAGGGTTCTATATATATTCTATATATACTGTATACTCAGACACTTCCTAACCTCCTATAAAGGGTTCTATATATATTCTATATATACTGTATACTCAGACACTTCCTAACCTCCTATAAAGGGTTCTATATATATTCTATATATACTGTATACTCAGACACTTCCTAACCTCCTATAAAGGGTTCTATATATATATTATATATACTGTATACTCAGACACTTCCTAACCTCCTCTAAAGGGTTATATATATCTTCTATATATACTGTATACTCAGACACTTCCTAACCTCCTATAAAGGATTCTATATATATATTATATATACTGTATACTCAGACACTTCCTAACCTCCTATAAAGGGTTCTATATATATTCTATATATACTGTATACTCAGACACTTCCTAACCTCCTATAAAGGGTTCTATATATATTCTATATTGACTGTATACTCAGACACTTCCTAACCTCCTATAAAGGGTTCTATATATATTCTATAAATGCTGTATACTCAGACACTTCCTAACCTCCTATAAAGGGTTCTATATATATTCTATATATACTGTATACTCAGACACTTCCTAACCTCCTATAAAGGGTTCTATATATATTCTATAAATGCTGTATACTCAGACACTTCCTAACCTCCTATAAAGGGTTCTATATATATTCTATAAATGCTGTATACTCAGACACTTCCTAACCTCCTATAAAGGGTTCTATATAGAACTTTAGTGGTTCTGTATATTAAGCAAGATAGAACCCTTTTTGGTTTAAACAGGAGTGAAGAGTGTGTTGATATAACGGATATATTGTCAGAATTCAGCTTGAAACAACGATCAGAATTAGTCAAAAGGTTATGCATGCCAACATATTAGGCAGTTATTAAGAGGCTAAATGTTTGTGTCATGCAAAAATTCTCTAAATTCTACAGAACAACAATATTTTACAGACAACATGAAGGTCCCCATAAGCAATCATTTCTGATGAAAAATAACAAATGTGAAAAAATTGTAGATATAATGTTTTAGAAACAATGTTCTTAATCCAAATTGTCAGCTCACCTCTTAACTTTGGTGTCATGTTCCTCAGAGAGACTCATTTTAGAGGCAGGGCCTCCCTCCTCTCTCTCCCCAGAGAGCCTCATTTTAGAGGCAGGGCCCCCCTCCTCTCTCTCCCCAGAGAGACTCATTTTAGAGGCAGGGCCCCCCTCCTCTCTCTCCCCAGAGAGACTCATTTTAGAGCACTGTCCCCTAAACAGAGATCCAACATGTTGGTTGTGGTTAACACAGTGACAACTAAACAGAGATCCAACATGTTGGTTGTGGTTAACACAGTGACAACTAAACAGAGATCCAGCATGTTGGTTGTGGTTAACACAGTGACAACTAAACAGAGATCCAGCATGTTGGTTGTGGTCAACACAGTGACAACTAAACAGAGATCCAGCATGTTGGTTGTGGTTAACACAGTGACAACTAATTATTGAAGGTCAATTGTTCTATTTTATTCATTATCTCTTAGAAATAAAACATTTACTAACAGACACATCCAAACAGTCAGGTGATTTAATGCTTCACATGAACATGTAGTTGTGACTGATATTTTTCACCTTTTTCTCCGTGTAGTGGAACTAATAATAATAATAATAATAATAATAATAATAACAATAATAATAACAATAATAATAATAATATTAATAATAATGTCTCACTTTTTCTTTTAATAATTTCTCTCATTCTAGTGTGTTGCTTTGTTCAACAGGTATGATATTATTATGCTGTTACTGAATTCAGTTCATAATAACAATGTTAAGAAAAGTATGTTCAGTGGTTTCATACCAAATTACACAGGAAGCAGGAGCTCATTGTAATTTAGAAAACAACATGTTCTGATATTCTGAAAGATGATTTAGAACTATGATACATTAACATTTTTACAAATTGTAAAATAACCACGATATACAAATCGTATAATACGATAAGTGAACAATATGTTATTGAATTTGACTTGCCTACGCCCAGTTAGCACCATTTTGTATGATTGAACTGTTACGTAGCTTTCCCAGGTGAAATGGACTGTTAGATCAGTGTTTTACTGTCAGTCACTATACTAAAATAAAACCATACATTTAATTTCTCTACACACTTTACAATAATCCCTGGGAAGATTCTCACCTTGTAGCCTGAATTCACAACCAGAACATGTCAAGTCATTGAGATATTTTCCGTTGTGCTGAGGGAGCAGCTTCCTGATGACAAGTGGCTCTGTATCTATGTTCTAGGTACAGTTGATCTTTGGATGCAATAATATCTGGTCAAAGTCTAGTGACACAACACCATAGTATATCATAAACATAACAGTAGTTTAACCTTTGGCCAGTAAAGGCCATGACATACTATAAAACAGGGTTCGTCAACTAGGTTTGGCTTCGGGACAATTTTTATCTGAGTTAAAGTTGGTGGGCCAGAACATAATTAGCATATAATATTAGCACAATTAATAGGGCTACACTACAAATGGAACAACATTTTAACACATTTGATTAGTACATAATACATTCAGTGACAATAAAATAATTTAGATCTGATTAAGTTCATAAAATCACCAATATCTCTATTCAATTATAACTTTTTGTTTATTTCTCTGTGTGTTGATTGGTGGGGAAAAACAGGTCTACGTAGCCTACTGTAGTCAACACTACTTTATTAATGTCAACATTCGTTCAGAACAATTAGCTTGATAGCAAGAGAACATGTCGCTCTCAAAAAGTAACAAAAGGTGGATAATGAAAATCAAAGTTTCAGGGAAGAACGGACAGAGAGATATCCATTCATCTTACCATCTTTCTCCAATGCCAAGCCAGAGTGTCTTTTTTGCAATGAAAATGTCATTGTTTGCAAAGAATTCAATCTCAGACAGCATTATGAATCTTAGCATAATACTTTCAAAGTGGCCTTCCCGCCCCAGACAGAGGCCCGAAGCAGAAACACTGAAGCATTAACTACAACCTACAAACACGGCAGTAGAATCCTCCTTCGTGGCTTGACCCAACAACAGAAGGTCACAAGTGCTTTCCTAAAAGCATCCTGGGCTCTAACCAAACACAACATGCCCTTCACAGACGCAGAGCTATTTAAAAACTGCATGGTGACAGTTTTGGAGGAATTGGCTACAGACAAGTCTATGGATAGTCTAATTGCGTCTGTCAAACAGGTGCCCCTGTCTGTGACATCAGCCGGACGCCGTGTCTGTGCTCTGGCGGATGACGTGTATAGGATTGTTCTGGAGGGGCTCAGTCAGGCTGAGCATTTTCCCCTGGCTATTGATGAGAGAACTGACAACACCCATGTAGCACAGATGTGTGTTTATGTCTGTTATTTTCATGGAAATTACTTTAAAGAAGAGCTACTGGCACTGATTCAACTGGAAGGACACACCACCAGGGACGATCCCCTGGATGGACACACCTAACTAATTTTGGGTTAGTTCGACTAATTTTGGGTTAGTTCTCTCAAGAAGAACTAACCCATCTCAACATGACAGAAAGTAAGACAGGGAAACCCATCTCAACATGACAGAAAGTAAGACAGGAGAACCTATTTCAACATGACGGAGAGTAAGACAGGAGTCCCTGACCTTATCTTCTCTCAAGAAGAACTATCTTATGGTATGAAGATTGTTCTTCTTGAGAAAAGATCGAGCCTTCTTCTCTCCAGAAGATGTCTGGTAGACCCATTTAAATACCTTTTTTGGACATTTCAAGATAGCAGATGTTTGAGTTGGGTCTATTAACACAGCTGTGAGTTGTTATTTTTTTCATTTTTGACATAATGAGCACTCCTGGAAGTGACAGATTTTGACTCATATTGAGTGATAAGACTGAGCTGTTTAACCTGTTATGGCTAGGGGGCAGTATTTTCACGGCTGGATAAAAAACGTACCCGATTTAATCTGGGTACTACTCCTGCCCAGTAACTAGAATATGCATATAATTATTGGCTTTGGATAGAAAACACTCCAAAGTTTCTAAAACTGTTTGAATGGTGTCTGTGAGTATAACAGAACTCAAATGGCAGGTCAAAACCTGAGAGATTCCTTTACAGGAAGTGGCCTGTCTGACCATTTCTTGAACTTCTTTGCCATCTCTATCTTTTACAAAGGATCTCTGCTCTAACGTGACACTTCCTACGTCTTCCATGGGCGCTCAGAGCCCGGGAAAAACCTGAATGTCGTCATCCCAGCCCCAGGCTGAAACACATTATCGCCTTTCTCCAGTGGCCGATCAAGGGACTGTGGGCTTAGGCGCATGCCCTGGCCGCCCCCGTCTTTGTGATTTTTCCTCTGTTTGCCGAAAAGGAGATTCCCGGTCGGAATATTATCGATTTTATACAAGATAAATTGCATAAAAATTGATTTTAAACAGCGGTTGACATGCTTCGAAGTACGGTAATGGAATATTTAGAATTTTTTTGTCACGAATTGCGCCATGCGCACGACCCTGATTTACCATTTCGGATAGTGTCTGGGACGCACGAACAAAACGCCGCTATTCGGATATAACGATGGATTATTTTGGACCAAACCAACATTTGTTATTGAAGTAGCTGTCCTGGGAGTGCATTCTGACGAAGACAACAAAAGGTAATCAAACTTTTATAATAGTAAATCTGATTTTGGTGAAGGCTAAACTTGCCGGGTGTCTAAATAGCTAGCCCGTGATGGCTGGGCTATGTACTTAGAATATTGCAAAATGTGCTTTCACCAAAAAGCTATTTTAAAATCGGACATATCGAGTGCATAGAGGAGTTCTGTATCTATAATTCTTAAAATAATTGTTATGCTTTTTGTGAACGTTTATCGTGAGTAATTTATTAAATTGTTAGCAAATTCCCCGGAAGTTTGCGGGGGGTATGCTAGTTCTGAACGTCACATGCTAATGTAAAAAGCTCTTTTTTGATATAAATATGAACTTGATTGAACAAAACATGCATGTATTGTATAACATAATGTCCTAGGTGTGTCATCTGATGAAGATCATCAAAGGTTAGTGCTGCATTTAGCTGTCTTCTGGGTTTTTGTGACATTATATGCTAGCTTGAAAAATGGGTGTCTGATTATTTCTGGCTCGGTACTCTGCTGACATAATCTAATTTTTTGCTTTCGCTGTAAAGCCTTTTTGAAATCGGACAGTGTGGTTAGATAAAGGAGAGACTTGTCTTTAAATAGCTGTGAAATAGTCATATGTTTGAAAAATTGAAGTTTTTGTATTTTTGAGGAATTTGTAATTCGCGCCACGCCTATCATTGGATATTGGAGCAGGTGTTCCGCTAGCGGAACGTCTAGATGTAAGAGGTTTTAAAAACACTTTTTCAACATTTCTAGATAGCAGTTAGTTCAGTTTGATCTTATTAAAGACAGCTGTATATTATTTTTTTTTACCCAAAAATATTATATGTTCACGCCGACTTTTTTTGCACTATGTTTGAAGGCTGTCAACTTCTTCTCAGGAGGAGAATCACTTAGCCTTTCAACTAATTTTCAAATGATAGGATGCCTATTTAAAAACACTTTTTAAACATTTCAAGATAGCAGTTAGTTTAGTTTGATCTTATTAAAGACAGCTATATCATTTTTTTATTCATTTTGACATATTTTTTGGGACCACTTTTTTTGCTCTGTTTGACGGCTGTCAGTTTCTTCTCAGGAAGAGAATCACTTAGCCTTTCGACTAATTTTCAAATGATAGGATGCCTATTTTACAACACTTTCTCTACATTTCAAGATAGCAGTTAGTTAATTTTGAGCATATCAAAGACAGCTGCAACTTTATGTGTGTGTGTGTGTGTGTGTGTGTGTGTGTGTGTGTGTGTGTGTGTGTGTGTGTGTGTGTGTGTGTGTGTGTGTGTGTGTGTGTGTGTGTGTGTGTGCAGCATGCATATATCCTCTCAGTTCTGTTCTGCCCTTTCTGTGTCCAACTACAGATGACACTATTTTAAGTATCTAATCACATCCAATCAGGAAGCTGGTAGACCTTGTTAAAGGACATAGTTCCTTTATTTATTAATCTGTGACTCTTATTCTTATTATTGAAGTGGTTAATAATTGGTCCCACCTTTTTCTTTTTTTTACCAAGCGTAAGCCTATGGCAAATCACATGACATGTTTCTAATAAAATAATGAAGAATCATTTCAGTATGTCAACATACTCTCCTCTAAATCTAAACACAACACTTATGTGTCTTATTTTTTATCTCTTCTGATATTCTCTTAATTTTCTCTATGTCTCTCTCTGACACTAAGGCTCCTGTCTCCTCTCCTCCCATCTCCTCTTCTCCCATCTCCTCTCCAACTGTCTCCTGTCTCCTCTCCTCCTGTCTCTTCTACTCCCATCTCCTCCCTATTAGAGGAAAAAGTCCACGGGCCTTCCAATTGGCCAATATTATCCAATGCGTTTTGAGAAGGAAGCAAAGAAACCAAGAGGATGCAAGGAGGAATCAAGGAAGGATGAATTGAGAAAAGCCCATGGGCATGTCTGTAATTCCACTATTTTACCTCTATGGTGAGTTCATCTCTCACTTTAACCACTAGGTGGCTTCATCGCCCATTGAGAGAGAGAGAGAGAGAGAGAGAGAGAGAGAGCGAGAGAGAGAGTGAGAGAGAGAGCGAGAGTGAGCGAGAGAGAATGACAGTGGAGACTTTGTATTAAAACTTCTCTAGGGCCAGTGGGACGATTTCGTCCCACCGACGTAACAGCCAGTGGAATCCCGTGGCGCGTTATTCAAATACCTTAGAAATGCTATTACTTCAATTTCTCAAACATATTACTATTTTACACCATTTTAAAGACAAGACTCTCGTTAATCTAACCACACTGTCCGATGTCAAAAAGGCTTTACAACGAAAGCAAAACATTAGATTATGTCAGCAGAGTACCCAGCCAGAAATAATCAGACACCCATTTTTCAAGCTAGCATATAATGTCACATAAACCCAAACCACAGCTAAATGCAGCACTAACCTTTGATGATCTTCATCAGATGACAATCTTAGGACATTATGTTATACAATACATGCATGTTTTGTTCAATCAAGTTCATATTTATATCAAAAACCAGCTTTTTACATTAGCATGTGACGTTCAGAACTAGCATACCTCCTGCAAACTTCCGGTGAATTTACTAAATTACTCACGATAAACGTTCACAAAAAATAGAACAATTATTTTAAGAATTATAGATACAGAACTCCTCTATGCACTTGCTATGTCTGATTTTAAAATTGCTTTTCGGTGAAAGCACATTTTGCAATATTCTAAGTAGATAGCCCGGCATCACAGGGCTAGCTATTTACACACCCACCAAGTTTAGTCCTCACCAAAGTCAGATTTACTATAAGAAAAATGTTATTACCTTTGCTGTTCTTCGACAGAATGCACTCCCAGGACTTCTACTTCAATAACAAATGTTGGTTTGGTCCCAAATAATCCATAGTTATATCCAAATAGCGTCGTTTTGTTCGTGCGTTCAAGACACTATCCGAAAGGGCAAATAAGGGTTACGCGCCCGACACGTTTCGTGACAAAAAAATTCTAAATATTCCATTACCGTACTTCGAAGCATGTCAACCGCTGTTTAAAATCAATTTTTATGCCATTTTTCTTGTAAAAAAGCGATAATATTCCGACCGGGAATCTGTGTTTTAGTACAAAGAGAGAGAAACTAAAAACATGGTGTCGCCCCGTGCATGCGCCTCAGCTCATTGTCCTCTGATAGACCACTTAACCAAAGGCGCTAATGTTTTTCAGCCAGCGGCTGGAATTACATCATTCAGCTTTTTCCCGGGTTCTGAGAGCCTATGGGAGCCGTAGGAAGTGTCACGTTACAGCAAAGATCCTAAATTTTCAATAAACAGAGCCAAGAAGCCCAAGGAATGGTCAGAGAGGGTACTTCCTGTACAGAATCTTCTCAGGTTTTTGCCTGCCATATGAGTTATGTTATACTCACAGACACCATTCAAACAGTTTTAGAAACTTTAGGGTGTTTTCTATCCAAAGCCAATAATTATATGCATATTCTAGTTTCTGGGCAGTAGTAATAACCAGATTAAATCGGGTACGTTTTTTATCCGGCCGTGTAAATACTGCCCCCTAGCCCTAACAGGTTAAGCTCTGTCAAATTGGTTGTTGACCATTGCTGGACAACCATTTTCAGGTTTTGCTATAGATGTTCAAGTAGATTTAAGTCAAAACCGTAACTCTGCAACTCGGGAACATTCACTGTCTTCTTGGTAATCAACTCCAGTGTAGATTTGGCCTTGTGTTTTAGATTATTGTCTGCTGATAGGTGAATTCATCTCCCAGTGTCTAGTAGAACGCAGACTGAACCAGGTTTTCCTGTTGGATTTTTCCTTTGCTTAGCTCTATTCCATTTCTTTTTTATCCTGAAAAACTCCCCAATCCTTAAGGATTACAAGCATACCCATAACATGATCCACCCACCACTATGTTTGAAAATATGGAGAGCGGTACCCGGTAATGTGTTGTGTTGAATTTGCCACAAACATATTTTGAATTCAGGACAAAATGTGAATTGCTTTGCCACAGTTTTTGCAGTATTACTTCAGTGCCTTGTTGAAAATAGGATGCATGTTTTGGAATATTTGTATTATGTACAGGCTTCCTTCTTTTCACTCTGTGGAGTTAACTACAATGTTGTTGATCCATCCTCAGCTTTCTCCTATCACAGCCATTACACTCTGTAACTGCTTTAATGTCACCATTGGCCTCATGGTAAAATCCCTCAGCAGTTTCCTTCTTCTCAGTCAACTGAGTTAGGAAGGACGCCTGTATCTTTGTAGTGACTGTGTGTATTGATACAGCATCCATAGTGTAATAACTACACCATGCTCAAAGGGATATTCAATGTATTCTTTCACCCTTTTTTTTCATCTTCCAGTAGGTGCCCTTTTTTGTGAGGCATTGGAAAACCTCCCTGGTCTTTGTGATTGCATCTGTGTTCACTGCTCGACTGAGGGACCTTACAGATAATTGTATGTGTGGTGTACAGAGATGAGACAGTCATTAAAGGAGCCCCCCAATTCATGCACCAGACCATTGAATCTCTTCCTAGTGGAGAGGCTACACAGGCAGCCTGTGTAACTAAGTTCACTCAGTGTGGACCACAGTGACAATACATAGCTAGAGGTTGTTATTTCATTAAAATGGCTTGCACCCCCTGCAATCGTCCAGCCATGTTTGTGTCACCATCATAGGTTTGTCCTGGAAGTTGGGACAGAGGAAGGCCTAGACGCATCATCACATCACATGCCATCTGGGCTGTATTTTGCCCTGTCGTTGATGACACTTCGTAGAGTCCCAGGAATTCTTCCTTTGGTTGTATATCTGCAACTACAAAGAGTCAAACATATTGACTCCTGATCAACTCCTGATGTATCCTGGGTGGATTCAAACATATCTACTCCTGATCAACTCCTGATGTATCCTGGGTGGATTCAAACATATTGACTCCTGATCAACTCCTGATATATCCTGGGTGCATTCAAACATATTGACTCCTGATCAACTCCTGATATATCCTGGGTGGATTCAAACATATTGACTCCTGATCAACTCCTGATGTATCCTGGGTGGATTCAAACATATTGGCTCCTGATCAACTCCTGATATATCCTGGGTGCATTCAAACATATTGACTCCTGATCAACTCCTGATATATCCTGGGTGGATTCAAACATATTAATACATACATAACATACTGGTTACCCTTCTGATAACCAGGCGGCAAATCGCATCTCTGCATGTCTGTCAGACATATCAGTGTGGATGACGGATCACCAGCTCAAGCTGAACCTCGGCAAGACGGAGCTGCTCTTCCTCCCGGGGAAGGACTGCCCGTTCCATGATCTCGCCATCACGGTTGACAACTCCCTTGTGTCCTCCTCCCAGAGTGCTAAGAACCTTGGCGTGATCCTGGACAACACCCTGTCATTCTCCACTAACATCAAGGCGGTGACCCGATCCTGTAGGTTCATGCTCTACAACATTCGCAGAGTACGACCCTGCCTCACACAGGAAGCGGCGCAGGTCCTAATCCAGGCACTTGTCATCTCCCGTCTGGATTACTGCAACTCGCTGTTGGCTGGGCTCCCTGCCTGTGCCATTAAACCCCTACAACTCATCCAGAACGCCGCAGCCCGTCTGGTGTTCAACCTTCCCAAGTTCTCTCACGTCACCCCGCTCCTCCGCTCTCTCCACTGGCTTCCAGTTGAAGCTCGCATCCGCTACAAGACCATGGTGATTGCCTACGGAGCTGTGAAGGGAACGGCACCTCCATACCTTCAGGCTCTGATCAGGCCCTACACCCAAACAAGGGCACTGCGTTCATCCACCACTGGCCTGCTGGCCCCCCTACCTCTGAGGAAGCACAGTTCCCGCTCAGCCCAGTCAAAACTGTTCGCTGCTCTGGCACCCCAATGGTGGAACAAGCTCCCTCACGACGCCAGGACAGCGGAGTCAATCACCACCTTCCGGAGACACCAGAAACCCCATCTCTTTAAGGAATACCTAGGATAGGATAAAGTAATCCTTCTAACCCCCCCCCTTAAAAGATTTAGATGCACTATTGTAAAGTGGTTGTTCCACTGGATATCATAAGGTGAATGCACAATTTTGTAAGTCGCTCTGGATAAGAGCGTCTGCTAAATGACTTAAATGTAATGTAAATGTAATATTGACTCCTGTTCAACTCCTGATATATCCTGGGTGGATTCAAACATTTTCACTCCTGATCAACTCCTGATATATCCTGGGTGCATTCAAACATATTGACTTCTGATCAACTCCTGATATATCCTGGGTGGATTCAAACATATTGACTCCTGATCAACTCCTGATATATCCTGGGTGGATTCAAACATATTGACTCCTGATATATCCTGGGTACCATTAATGATAAGTGCGAACTGGACCACTGGCATTGATGTTATTTCCGGCACAATTTCTTTGACGATTGTATTTCCCACCAGCTTCAAAATGTAGTTTTGCATTTGGGGACTGGTGAAATCAAAGTGAACTTTCAGCCAGGTAGTCAGCTCTGCATCGCCCTCTGCCTTGTACTTTAGAAGCTGGCTGAAATTCCCACTCTCCTTATCAATGCCTCAAAAAGCCTGACCTTGCCGCGCCAAGTACTTCACACCCCCAACAATCTTCATCAGATTTCTCCTCGCTTGTTGCTGTTGTCTTTCAAGCTCACGTGAAAGTTGCACATTAACAGGCTTTGGCTCCTGAATCTGAGTCATCACAGCTAATTTGTGACACTGGCTGTCTTTATGAGCACTAAAATTCTTCCAGTGCCTTCTTCCAATTTTGAAAGCCAGTCTTGACAAAAGCTGAATCTGCTTTTGACACAAGCTTAGACTTTTGTGTTGCAAAGTATTTTGCACAACAGAAACAGAGGACCCCCTTTAAGGAGGGTCTGTAATGGAGCCCAGTATAATCTTTATACCATTACTCCTTAAAGTAGATTGTCCTATTTGACAGGGTTGTAATGGAGACCAGTATAATCTGTATACCATTACTCCTGAAAGTAGAGTGTCCTATTTGACAGGGTTGTAATGTAGACCAGTATAATCTTTATACCATTACTCCTGAAAGTAGAGTGTCCTATTTGACAGGGCTGTAATGGAGACCAGTATAATCTTTATACCATTACTCCTGAAAGTAGAGTGTCCTATTTGACAGGGCTGTAATGGAGACCAGTATAATCTTTATACCATTACTCCTGAAAGTAGAGTGTCCTATTTGACAGGGCTGTAATGGAGACCAGTATAATCTTTATACCATTACTCCTGAAAGTAGAGTGTCCTATTTGACAGGGTTGTAATGGAGACCAGTATAATCTGTATACCATTACTCCTGAAAGTAGAGTGTCCTATTTGACAGGGTTGTAATGGAGACCAGTATAATCTTTATACCATTACTCCTGAAAGTAGAGTGTCCTATTTGACAGGGTTGTAGTGGAGACCAGTATAATCTTTATACCATTACTCCTGAAAGTAGAGTGTCCTATTTGACAGGGTTGTAGTGGAGACCAGTATAATCTTTATACCATTACTCCTGAAAGTAGAGTGTCCTATTTGACAGGGTTGTAATGGAGACCAGTATAATCTTTATACCATTACTCCTGAAAGTAGAGTGTCCTATTTGACAGGGTCTGACTTGGTATGACATTCACATTTGGCTGATTTGGTCCAAGCTCCTCCCCTCCCTCTCCTGCACCTTCATCTTCACCTGCCTGTCTTCTCTCTTTCTCTCTCTCTCTGTCATTGGCTCAAACTCTCTCTCCTTGCTTGATTGTATTATCTGAAATACACATGAGGAGCCATACTTAGAGGAATATCTCAGCTTATATTAATGTTACAATTAGACTGTTGTGATGTCATTATTCGGTCTTAACCATCAATATTTGCTCCTTTTCTCACTCACCTCCATGTTACCTGCTCTCCCTGCCCTGTCGACATCCTCACGCTCTCTCTCTCCCTGCCCTGTCGACATCCTCACGCTCTCTCTCTCCCTGTCCTGTCACCATCCTCATGATCTCTCTCTCCCTGTCCTGTCACCATCCTCATGCTCTCTCTCTCCCTGTCCTGTCACCATCCTCATGCTCTCTCTCTCCCTGTCCTGTCACCATCCTCATGCTCTCTCTCTCCCTGTCCTGTCGGCATCCTCATGCTCTCTCTCCCTGTCCTGTCGGCATCCTCATGCTCTCTCTCTCCCTGTCCTGTCACCATCCTCATGCTCTCTCTCTCCCTGTCCTGTCACCATCCTCATGTTCTCTCTCTCTCCCTGTCCTGTCACCATCCTCATGCTCTCTCTCTCCCTGTCCTGCCACCATCCTCATGCTCTCTCTCTCCCTGCCCTGTCACCATCCTCATGCTCTCTCTCTCCCTGTCCTGTCACCATCCTCATGCTCTCTCTCTCCCTGTCCTGTCACCATCCTCATGCTCTCTCTCTCCCTGTCTTGTCACCATCCTCATGCTCTCTCTCTCCCTGTCCTGTCACCATCCTCATGCTCTCTCTCTCCCTGTCCTGCCACCATCCTCATGCTCTCTCTCTCCCTGTCCTGCCACCATCCTCATGCTCTCTCTCTCTCCCTGTCCTGTCACCATCCTCATGTTCTCTCTCTCTCTCCCTGTCCTGTCACCATCCTCATGCTCTCTCTCTCCCTGTCCTGTCACCATCCTCATGCTCTCTCTCTCCCTGTCCTGTCACCATCCTCATGCTCTCTCTCCCTCTCTCTCTTTACTCTGAACGCACCAGAGTGAAAATGAAATAAATATTATCAGTAAACAAGTGGTGTTTCTTGCCCTGACGTCCAGGAATTTATTACTAACCATTTCTAATCTGAACGGCAATGATTATTATATCAAGAAACATTGACTCATCTCTTGTACTACTGTAGACTTCTATCATCTGACTGGTGATTATTATAGAAACATTGACTCATCTCTTGTACTACTGTAGACTTCTATCATCTGACTGGTGATTATTATAGAAACATTGACTCAACTCTTGTACTACTGTAGACTTCTATCATCTGACTGGTGATTATTATAGAAACATTGACTCATCTCTTGTACTACTGTATACTTCTATCATCTGACTGGTGATTATTATAGCAACATTGACTCATCTCTTGTTCTACTGTAGACTTCTATGATCTGTCCCGTGTGGCCCAGTTGGTAGAGCATGGTGTTTGCAACGCCAGGGTTGTGGGTTCGATTCCCACGGGGGACCAGTACGGAGAAAAAAAATGTATGAAATGTATGCATTCACTACTGTAAGTCGCTCTGGATAAGAGCATGTATAAATGTGAATCTGACTGGTGATTATTATAGGAACATTGACTCATCTCTTCTTCTACTGTAGACTTCTATCATCTGATTGGTTCTCATTTTCTCTCAACTGACTTTTCTTATTTTCTGAGGCTCAAAAATCTGATGAAGGTCACTGCCATCCTTCCTCTTCCTCATGATGACATCACTGTGAAAGAAAGCTGACTGTAATAAAACTGATGAATGTCACTGCCACCCTTCCTCTTCCTCATGATTACATCACTGTGAAGGAAAGCTGACTGTAATAAAACTGTTTTCACTTTAATCAAACAAACACTAATAATGCTATTTATCATAAGGAAGTACAGCTATACAGTACACTATACAGTACATCTATACAGTATACTATACAGTACAGTTATACAGTATACTATACAGTACAGTTATACAGTATACTATAGAGTACAGTTATACAGTACAGCTATACAGTATCCTATACAGTACATCTATACAGTAAATCTATACAGTATACTATACAGTACAGTTATACAGTATACTATATAGTACAGTTATACAGTACACTATACAGTATACTATACAGTACAGTTATACAGTACATCTATACAGTACAGCTATACAGTATACTATAGGAATATGTAATAAATTAAAGCTACTACTGTCTACATAAATTACAGATGCAGCACAACATAAATGATTGACACTTACTCAGACTTCACCTGGGCTTTCTGACCAATATCACGTAATAAAGACATTAACGTTAGTTGAATACGTCCGTGAGCACCATTGTTGGTCGCTGGGTGAATGTGTGGATAATTAACTTTCCAGGTAACTTAGCTATGATAGCTAACGTTAGTGGTAGCTGGGTGAATGTGTGGATAATTAACTTTCCAGGTAACTTAGCTATGATAGCTAACGTTAGTGGTCGCTAGGTGAATGTGTGGATAATTAACTTTCCAGGTAACTTAGCTATGATAGCTAACGTTAGTGGTCGCTGGGTGAATGTGTGGATAATTAACTTTCCAGGTAACTTAGCTATGATAGCTAACGTTAGTGGTCGCTGGGTGAATGTGTGGATAATTAACGTTCCAGGTAACTTAGCTATGATAGCTAACGTTAGTGGTCGCTGGGTGAATGTGTGGATAATTAACGTTCCAGGTAACTTAGCTATGATAGCTAACTTTAGTGATGGTTGATTGATTAGCTCTTGCAAATCGGTCCATTTTCACCAAAAACTTGTGTTTCCACTCCATGCAATTACTGACACTTTTTAGCAAAATATTATTTATTTCCACAATTACAGTTCCAGCGCAAAATGACGTATTGACGTTGACGTTAAAACATCACAATCGGCAGTGATATAGCCTACGTAACACTCATATTACATTCTAGTTTTCCACTTTTGAATAAATTTGAAAGTAATGAAATAGCACAGCAAATCTGTCATTTATTTATATTATTTATATCAATATATTGGGGGGATATTTTGAGCATATTTGAATATTGGATGTATCCCCCCAATATATGTTATAATTCCGGCACTGGGATACACTCTTTGTGTAGAAAGTGGATTTTATGGCATTTATAGCCACAGTGATAAACTATACAGTACAAGTGTCCTAGAAGTCCAAGAAGCTGGACATTATATCTGCAGCAGAGAAGAAGAACAACAAGACAGGCTTTATTATTTAGAGTAATATACAAGTGGCCAACCAAGATCACCTGTTCATAGCTGTTTCAACATGAATCCAGCAAGGAGATTCACCTGGTGGAGATCTATGTATTACTTGGAAGTCTAGAGAATGAAGGGCAATGGGTAAAGACTGAAACTGGATCCATCATAATGATTCTACATGTTATAGTATGAAACTGGATCCATCATAATGATTCTACATGTTATAGTATGAACCTGGATCCATCATAATGATTCTACATGTTATAGTATGAACCTGGATCCATCATAATGATTCTAATTGTTATAGTATGAACCTGGATCCATCATAATGATTCTAAATGTTATAGTATGAAACTGGATCCATCATAAAGATTCTACATGTTATAGTATGAACCTGGATCCATCATAATGATTCTCCATGTTATAGTATGAACCTGGATCCATCATAATGATTCTCCATGTTATAGTATGAAACTGGATCCATCATAATGATTCTAATTGTTATAGTATGAACCTGGATCCATCATAATGATTCTAAATGTTATAGTATGAAACTGGATCCATCATAAAGATTCTACATGTTATAGTATGAACCTGGATCCATCATAATGATTCTCCATGTTATAGTATGAACCTGGATCCATCATAATGATTCTCCATGTTATAGTATGAAACTGGATCCATCATAATGATTCTCCATGTTATAGTATGAAACTGGATCCATCATAATGATTCTACATTTTATATTATGCCTTGGCCTTTACCGGCCAAAGGTTATACTGCTGTTATGTTTATGATATACTATTGGGTTGTGTCACTAGACTTTGACCAGATATTATTGCATCCAAAGGTCAACTGTACCTAGAACATAGATACAGAGCCACTTGCTGCTCTCTCAGCACAACGGGAAATATCTCAATGACTTGACAGGTTCTGGTTGTGAATTCAGGCTACAAGGTAAGAATCTACCCAGGGATTATTGTAAAGTGTGTAGGGACATTAAATGTATGGTGTTATTTTAGTATAGTGAATGACAGTAAAACACTCAGATCTAACAGTCCATTTCACCTGGGACAGCTACGTGACAGTTCAATCATACAAAATGGCGCTAACTGGGCGTAGGCAAGTCAAATTCAATAACATATTGTTCATATATCGTATTATACCATTCGTATATCGTGGTTATTTTACCATTTGTAAAAATGTTAATGTATCATAGTTCTAAATCATCTTTCAGAATATCAGAACATTTGTTGTTTTCTAAAATACAATGATCTCCTGCTTCCTGTATAATTTGGTATGAAACCACTGAACAGACTTTTCTTAACATTGTTATTATGAACTGAATTCAGTAACAGCATAATAATATCATACCTGTTGAACAAAGCAACACACTAGAATGAGAGAAATTATTAAAAGAGAAAGTGAGACATTATTATTATTATTATTATTAGTTCCACTACATGGAGAAAAGGTGAAAAATATCAGTCACGACTACATGTTCATGTGATGCATTAAATTACCTGACTGTTTGAATGTGTCTGTTAGTAAATGTTTTATTTCGCAAAGAGATAATGAATAAAATATAACAATTGACCTTCAATAATTAGTTGTCACTGTGTTAACCACAACCAACATGCTGGATCTCTGTTTAGGGCTCAGTGCTCTAAAATGAGTCTCTCCGGGGAGAGAGAGGAGGGGGGTCCTGCCTCTAAAATGAGTCTCTCCGGGGAGAGAGAGGAGGGAGGCCCTGCCTCTAAAATGAGTCTCTCTGGGGAGAGAGAGGAGGGAGGCCCTGCCTCTAAAATGAGTCTCTCCGGGGAGAGAGAGGAGGGGGGTCCTGCCTCTAAAAGGAGTCTCTTTGGTGAACATGACACCAAATGTAAGAGGTGAGATGACCATTTGTTTAAGAATTATTAAAGAGTTTGTTTCTAAAACTTTATATCCACATTTTTTTCACATGTTATTTTTCATCAGAAATGATTGCTTGTGGGCACCTTCATGTGTCTGTAAAACATTGTTGTTCTAAGATTTTAATTCATAGATTTTTGTGTATGAATTTTTGTCTTGCAAAACGCTATATAGCTGGAATGAAATGTTTGTAATCTGTACATTGGACTGTGATAAGTAGATGTCTCACCAGCACACACACACACACACACACACACACACACACACACACACACACACACACACACACACACACACACACACACACACACACACACACATCTATAGAATGTTAGCATGACACAATCATTTAGCCTCTTAATTATTGCCTAATATGTTGTCATAACCTTATTGTTTTTACTAATTCTGATCGTTGTCACAAGCGGAATTCTGACAATATATCCGTTATATCAACACTCTTCACTCCTGTTTAAACCAAAAAGGGTTCTATCTTGCTTAATATACGGAACCACTAAAGTTCTATATAGAACCCTTTATAGGAGATTAGGAAGTGTCTGAGTATACAGTATTTATAGAATATATATATAGAACCCTTTATAGGAGGTTAGGAAGTCTCTGAGTTTACAGTATATATATAGAATACTGTATATATAGAACCCTTTATAGGAGGTTAGGAAGTGTCTGAGTATACAGTATATATATAATATATATATAGAACCCTTTATAGGAGGTTAGGAAGTGTCTGAGTATACAGTATATATAGAATATATATATAGAACCCTTTATAGGAGGTTAGGAAATGTCTGAGTATACAGTATATATAGAATATATATAGAACCCTTTATAGGAGGTTAGGAAGTGTCTGAGTATACAGTATATATAGAATATATATATAGAACCCTTTATAGGAGGTTAGGAAGTGTCTGAGTATACAGTATATATAGAATATATATAGAACCCTTTATAGGAGGTTAGGAAGTGTCTGAGTATACAGTATATATAGAATATATATATAGAACCCTTTATAGGAGGTTAGGAAGTGTCTGAGTATACAGTATATATAGAATATATATATAGAACCCTTTATAGGGCTCTTTGATCAGAACTCTAGAGGTTCTTCTTCACTGAATTGATCTTCATTATATCCAAACACACTGGTGGTCAGGGATGCATCTCTTTGTTTGAACGATGGCCCACGTCAACTCCGGCTGACTTTTTTACAATACAATATAATACAATATATTACAATACATTACACTACAACTTTGTCCATTAGTTACAGCAAACAACAAAGTATCTTCTGCTCCGTTCTTAACCCCTGCCCCCCCCAGATCTCAAAAGAATTTTGTTTAACATAATAATAATAAAAAAATGAACATTACTAATGTAACCCACTGCAAATACTGTGTTTAGCTGATTGTGTTGTACTGCTCATGTCCGCGTTCTGGAACTGTCCGCGTCCACGTTCGATGTGGCGCCAAGCATATTGTCCGGTTACGCGCAGAGTGGGCTGAGGTGATCTTGAGGAAGAACGATGGAGATTGTTACAGTGTTGAGACGCCAACGTTTATTGTTCAATTTGCTTTTTGCTTTATGGTCAGGGACAGTATGAGTGTAGCCAGGTCCTTTTCACTCTCTCTCGTTGTTTCATTTTGTGGTTTACCGGATTTTTCATCCTCCTCGAGACGAGGGACAGACGACCGACCTGCTAGATAGCCAAGCTCGTCGGTACAGCTAGCTAAGCTAGCTAGCTACTCTACCAGCAGCATCCTAGTTATCATAGCTAGTCTGTACAGCTAGGTAAGCTAGCTAGCTACTCTACCAGCAGCATCCTAGTTATCCTAGGTAGTCGGTACAGCTAGCTAAGCTAGCTAGCTACTCTACCAGCAGCATCCTAGTTAACCTAGCTAGTCGGTACAGCTAGGTAAGCTAGCTAGCTACTCTACCAGCAGCATCCTAGTTATCCTAGCTAGTTGGTACAGCGAGGTAAGCTAGCTAGCTACTCTATCAGCAGCATCCTAGTTATCCTAGCTAGTCGGTACAGCTAGGTAAGCTAGCTAGCTACTCTATCAGCAGCATCCTAGTTATCCTAGCTAGTCGGTACAGCTAGGTAAGCTAGCTAGCTACTCTATCAGCAGCATTCTAGTTATCCTAGCTACCACTACATCATCACCGGCTACATGCATTTCTTGTGGACCGATGGAGCTCCCGGTTGTTTCTTCCACCTGTTAAATCCGTGGAGGGCTCTCGTTGATGGATGCTGGCTACCTCTGACCAGTTCTCTCTTCACTAGATGGACGGAAACTTTAGTGGGGTGGCAGGGTAGCCTAGTGGTTAGAGCAGTGGACTAGCAACCGGAAGGTTGCAAGTTCAAATTGGTGAGCTGACAAGGTACAAATCTGGCATTCTGCCCCTGAACAAGGCAGTTAACCTATTGTTCCTAGGCTGTCATTGAAAATAAGAATTTGTTCTTAACTGACTTGCCTAGTTAAATAAAGGTAAAAGTGTTTAACCCCTCTGTGTCCAAGGACCAAACTTTTGAATATTATTTTCGGGGCGCCTCAAGTACATTACATTTTCAACAATGTTTTTTTCTGATGAAAACTAACGTAGTTCATTGTATCCGCCATGGAGCCCAGTTACATAACATTACCTTATGTCTCTAGTTGTGAAGTAATGGCGAAAAAACAGGCCTTATTTTAGGTCATTTTTCTCCCTGCCAGCTCCTATTAGTTCTATTGAGCACCATGGCACCAACTCACCTTCTGAATGTTCTATTCCCAGCTCATTGTTCTGCGTCACAATGTCAGCTTCTCTATTGTTATCAATGAGACCTGTCGGCATTAACCGTGAACGCTGACCTCAGGTAACTTATTATAAACAGGGTTACAGCTCACTGTTCGCCTGGGTACACGTTGTGGTGACCCATAGTGCTAGTGATGGCTGGCACATACCGATCCAACGTTAAACATTTTCTGGTCATGGTTAACCTTTGGTGTTTTCAGTAAAAGGTATATAACCTAAACAAAACACATGTCCTTGTCCTCTTTTTCAAGATGTGGCCGATTTAAACAGACAGAAGACATTTTTTAATTAAGAAATACTTTTATTTGGTGACTTGTTGTTTCTATATGGCTACTTGGTAATTTGATATGCTTCAAAATCTTCATTTGTATTGCGTGAATGCTGCGCAGGTTCAATGAGTTGCAAACCAAATGGACATGTCTAGCTCATTGATTTGTAGTTCTGACGCAATTTCTACATCAGATTATGAGCCTAGCAAGTGTGGCGAATGAGTTATGTAGTACCCACAGAGGGCCACAGGAGAGCTATAAACACATACAGTTTTTTGCCTTAAAAACCCTAAACCTAACAATGAATCCATCAAATGTGTTTATAAAGCCCTTTTTACATCAGCAGATGTCACAAAGTGCTATACAGAAACTCTAACCCTACATATGACCTATTTTAGCCTTAACCCCTAACCCTAATTCTAGTGTAGGGTAGCCTTGAACACTTTCAGAAACTATTTTAGTAATAATATTATATTAGTAAATACAATTATAGTACTAAATAGCATTTTCATTATTATGTTAATCAAAACCTGACTAAGCATTTTGCTTTTTTTGTTTTGTTATTGTATTATATTTATTGTTTCAAGACAGAACACTTGATAAACAAGACACACTAGTTTTATTTTTCAAATGTGGTTTGAACTGGGTGACCTGGTAACCTCTATGTGAAAGTCCAGAAATTGGCGTGGGACAGATGGGGAAGGTTTGAGACTGATCTAAGGAATTAATGAGAAAAATACACTTTATTTCTCAGCTGCCTCATCAATGTCTGTCAGTGAATTAATAACTTTTAATTGCTACATTTCCAATAGATGGCAGCATAAGACCACGAAGCATCAGTTATAGGCTACAAGCAGCAATATGATTGACATAAAATAGCATGCAACCAAAGACTATATGTCCCATGATTTTCTAAAATGGTCACATTACTTTAGATAGCTATATATCTCGTATAAGGGCTGTGTTGCTTTTGGGAGAGCAAAAAAATATTGACTATAGCAGGTAAATAATCACTAGTCAGAACCTCAACCTTAGTATACATGCATTATAAAACATAATCTTAATATCTGATATTGTGAGTAAACAACCTCGCAATAGAAAAGACAAGAGTGCGTCTTCCAGCCCTCCAATAAATTACATCATTCAACCTCCCGGTTAGTAAATTTACCTCAACATGCCCCTGGAGAAGGCAGAGTGATGACACAAGCTTTTTAGCGGAGCTGCGTTCATTACTAGCGAGAGAAGGCAGAGCGGCTCGATGCTGGTTGATGAATTTGACAATGAATGTACTAGGAAAATACGTTTTTCTTAAACAGAGGTGGCTGAATTAATGTTCAGGCTGATTGATAATCGTTATATTAATGAAGAATAATTTCAAAACATGAGCATAAAAACAGGTGATAATAAACATGAATCATCATTATATTACTTCACAGTAATCTGTTAAATGCTTTTTCAGTCCTTCCTCTTGCGTTAGCAGTGTGAAAAGGGACAGAAAGAAGCACACAGGAGTTGTCCTGTGATGGGGAGTGGTGGTGTATCCAGGGAGAAAACTAAACTAATCTTCTGAAATGTCATTTGTGGTCTGCCATCTATTGGAATTATGTAGCAACTGTAGTAGTACTGAATAATGTGTAATTCCTTACTAAAGTAGTAATTACACAGAATTGCAAAATATAACATTTTCTAGTTCATTTTACCACTTACAACCATAAAATAACAATTTATAGCTGTTATGGCTAGGGGGCAGTATTTTCACGGCCGGATAAAAAACGTACCCGATTTAATGTGATTATTACTCCTGCCCAGAAACTAGAATATGCATATAATTATTAGCTTTGGATAGAAAACACTCCAAAGTTTCTAAAACTGTTTGAATGGTGTCTGTGAGTATAACAGAACTCATTTGGCAGGCCAAAACCTGAGAAGATTCCATGCAGGAAGTGTCCTGTCTGACAATTTCTTGGCCTTCTTGATTATCTCTATCCAATACAGGGGATCTCTGCTGTTACGTGACACTTCCTACGGCTCCCATGGGCTCTCAGAAGGCGGAAAAAAGCTGAATCGTGGCTTTGCAGGCTCTGGCTGAAAAACATTAGCGCGTTTGGATAGTGGCCAGTCACAGTACTATGAAACTGAGGCGCATGCACGAGTCGACTCCATTGTTTATTTTCTCTCTCTTTGAACGAAAACCACCACTCCCGGTCGGAATATTATCGCTTTTTTACGAGAAAAATGGCATACAAATTGATTTATAACAGCGGTTGACATGCTTCGACGTACGGTAATGGAATATTTAGCATTTTTTTGTCACGAAATGCGTCGTGCTCGTCACCCTTCTTTACCATTCGGATAGTGTCTTGAACGCACAAACAAAACGCCGCTATTTGGATATAACTATGGATTATTTGGGACCAAACCAACATTTGTTATTGAAGTAGAAGTCCTGGGAGTGCATTCTGACGAAGAACAGCAAAGGTAATAACATTTTTCTTATAGTAAATCTGACTTTGGTGAGTGCTAAACTTGCTGGGTGTCTAAATAGCTAGCCCTGTGATGCCGGGCTATCTACTGAGAATATTGCAAAATGTGCTTTCACCGAAAAGCTATTTTAAAATCGGACATAGCGAGTGCATAGAGGAGTTCTGTATCTATAATTCTTAAAATAATTGTTATGTTTTTTGTGAACGTTTATCGTGAGTAATTTAGTAAATTCACCGGAAGTGTTCGGTGGGAATGCTAGTCACATGCTAGTCACATGCTAATGTAAAAAGCTGGTTTTTGATATAAATATGAACTTGATTGAACAAAACATGCTTGTATTGTATAATATAATGTCCTAGGGTTGTCATCTGATGAAGATCATCAAAGGTTAGTGCTGCATTTAGCTGTGGATTTGTTTTTTGTGACAGTATATGCTAGCTTGAAAAATGGGTGTCTGATTATTTCTGGCTGGGTACTCTGCTGACATAATCTAATGTTTTGCTTTCGCTGTAAAGCCTTTTTGAAATCGGACAGTGTGGTTAGATAAAGGAGAGTCTTGTCTTTAAAATGCTGTAAAATAGTCATATGTTTGAAAAATTGAAGTTTTTGTATTTTTGAGGAATTTGTAATTCGCGCCACGCCTATCATTGGATATTGGAGCAGGTGTTCCGCTAGCGGAACGTCTAGATGTAAGAGGATAACTAACAATGAAATTGACATAAACCAAAAACACCATACATTTAGTATATTATTTAAAATATATATATATGAAACTATTTCTTTAGATGGCTGACATTATCTGCCAAAGTAACAGCCCTGCAGACAAAGAGCACT
This sequence comes from Salmo salar, assembly GCF_905237065.1. Taxonomy (NCBI): domain Eukaryota; kingdom Metazoa; phylum Chordata; class Actinopteri; order Salmoniformes; family Salmonidae; genus Salmo; species Salmo salar. The sequence goes on from NW_025548971.1 coordinate 53,231, forward strand.
CCAGTAGGTACCAAAACATTCAAAGTTTTCTCAAAAGTGAAGTTTATCAACGTTCAAAGCAGAATTTCTTTCCCATTGTTCCTCAACTGTACTGTATGATATAACATTTTCTAGCTCTGAGTCACTACTATTATCCAATGTAAAAAACATAATTTCAAATTTTGCTACATAAGACCGTATCGAGCCGGTCAATGACATTTGACTGTGTAAAACCTAGCAGTACTACTGATTTCTCTGAGAGTGAGGCAGATATATATTATTACTGTGTAAAACCTAGCAGTACTACTGATTTCTCTGAGAGTGAGGCAGATATATATTATTACTGTGTAAAACCTAGCAGTACTACTGATTTCTCTGAGAGTGAGGCAGATATATATTATTACTGTATAAAACCTAGCAGTACTACTGATTTCTCTGAGAGTGAAGCAGATATATATTATTACTGTGTAAAACCTAGCTGTACTACAGATTTATCTGAGAGTGAGGCAGATATATATTATTACTGTATAAAATCTAGCAGTACTACAGATTTATCAGAGAGTGGGGCAGATATATATTATTACTGTATAAAACCTAGCAGTACTACTGATTTATCTGAGAGTGAGGAAGATATATAGCATTTTGCAAAAAAAATGTCTCTGAAATGAAAACATCAAGCGATTTTAAACAAATACATTTCTGTCATTGAAGAACCCCATGCCATGATTAGATAGTGAAAAAAACACACCAATCTCTATCAAAATGTCTTTCAGGAATAAAAGCTAATTTATCAACATTTCTGAAAATGAATATACAGTATAGCATGTCGGAATGAAACTCTTCTCTTGTTTCCCCATCTGAGCTCAGAGTAGATGAGAGATGTTATGTTTGTCTCTGTTGTGTTGAAGCCCAATCAAGCAGGAGAGACCAGCCTCCCCTGTTCCCAGCTGTGTGTCCATGAAGAGTGACTGGTCAATGAGTCAACCTATACAGTTTAGAGAGGGAGACTTTTCTACTGAACAAAGGTAAGAAGAACTCATGGGTCATGGTCAGTGAGTTAAACAACACTGTCTCTAGTCATTTCTCTTCTCCCATTTTTCATTTATTTTTGTTGTTTTCATAATCCATAGACAAATCCTTTTGTCCATTTTCATAGTCCTAAAACAATATTAAACAAACACAACATTCCCTCCCTGTGTGTGTGTGTGTGTGTGTGTGTGTGTGTGTGTGTGTGTGTGTGTGTGTGTGTGTGTGTGTGTGTGTGTGTGTGTGTGTGTGTGTGTGTGTGTGTGTGTGTGTGTACTCCCTGGTTGAGAAGATGTAATCTCATGTTTTGTCCACAGAAACCAACAGGAGAGATCAGAGTCAGAGATTCTCAGTGGTCAGTCTTCCCAGAGTCATCAAACAGACCTGGACTCCATATTCAGTGTATGTGGTCCTGTTATGTACATTTGTTTTTGTTTACCTCAAGTAAAGTTGATCTGTCAATCATTCATTAATGTGTTAATGAGAAACCATTTCTTCTCTTGCTTAACTTATTTACTTGATTTATTTTAGTTGCTTGAAGAGAATATTATTACATTTGTGAAGAACGAGCTGAAGATGTTCAAGAGGATTCTTAGTCCAGAACTCCCAGAAGGCTTTGAGAGTCAGAAGCAGGATAAGGAAGTGGTGGATGCTGAAGATGAGAAGCAGGAGAGCAGTGCCAGAGAGGGGTCTCTGAAGATCACACTGCACATCCTGAGAAAAATGAACCAGAAGGACCTTGCTGACACACTGGAGAAATGTAAGATCTGTCTGCCTCATGTTGAATGCTGTTTTATAACATTTAAAAGCTGAAGCTAAAGTACAGCTAAAGTAGCTGTGTAACTCAATTATATGTTAGCAGCCTTAACACAACACCTAGTGACCTCATCATGTAGCAGCAGGGATGTGTTGTGGTGATTAATTTAGAGAGAGAGAGAGACAACATTAATAATACCATCAATAATACCAATGATAATATAATCAGTCACACCAGTCTGTAATGCATTATGAAAACATTTACACATTTATACAGTCAGTTAAGAGAACAAAATGTTATAATTTAAAACTTTACAACAATCTTCCAATACTGAAGTCATTAAAATAGACATAATATTAATGTCCTCTGTGTTATTTCTAGATTCAGATGAGCTTGCTGTGATTTGCCAACGTGAACTCAAATCTAATCTAAAGAAGAAGTTTCAATGTGTATTTGAGGGGATCGCGAAACAAGGAAACCCAACACTTCTCAATAAGATCTACACAGAGCTCTACATCACAGAGGGTGGACCAGGAGAGGTCAATAATGAACATGAGCTGAGACAGATTGAGACAACAACCAGGAAACAAGCAAGACCGGAGACTGCAATTAAATGTAACGACATCTTCAAACCCTTAACTGGACAAGACAAACTTATCAGAACTGTGCTGACAAAAGGAGTCGCAGGCATTGGAAAAACAGTCTCTGTACAGAAGTTCATTTTGGACTGGGCTGAAGGAAAAGCAAATCAGGATGTCCAATTTGTATTTTCATTCCCTTTTCGGGAGCTGAATTTGATGAAAGGGGAAAAACACACTTTCATTGAACTTCTTAATCACTTCTCAATGGAAACCAAAGAATCAGGAATCTCCAACTACGACAAGTACAAAGTTCTGTTCATCTTTGATGGCCTGGATGAGTGCCGACTGCCCCTAGACTTCCAGAAGAACAAGATCTGTTGTGACGTCACAGAGTCAACCTCACTGGATGTTCTGCTGACAAATCTCATCAAGGGAAATCTGCTTCCCTCTGCTCTTATCTGGATAACTACCCGACCTGCAGCAGCAAATAAGATCCCTTCAGGGTGTGTTGACCAGGTGACAGAGGTACGAGGGTTCAATGACCCACAGAAGGAGGAGTACTTCAGGAAGAGATTCAGTGATGAGGACCTGGCCAACAGAATCATCTCACACATAAAGACATCAAGGAGCCTCCACATCATGTGCCACATTCCAGTCTTCTGTTGGATTTCTGCAACAGTCCTTGAACACATGTTGAAACATAAGAGAGAAGAGATGCCCAAGACTCTGACTGAGATGTACACACACCTTGTGGTGTTTCATACCAAACAGAAGAATGAAAAGTATCTTGGGAAAGAAGAGACAGGTCCACACTGGAATAAAGAGAGCATTCTGTCACTGGGAAAACTGGCTTTTCAACAGCTTGTGAATGGCAATCTGATTTTCTATGAAGAAGACCTGAAAAGGGCTGGCATTAATGTCAATGAAGCCTCAGTGTACTCAGGACTGTGCACACAGCTCTTTAAAGAGGAATGTGGGCTGTACCAGGACAAGGTGTACTGCTTTATTCATCTGAGTATTCAGGAGTTTCTGGCTGCTGTATATGTGTTCCTTTCATTCATCAACAACAATGAGAATCTAATGGCCAAACCTCAAACAAAATACAAGATCTTTTCTTCGCTGTTCAGAGACAAGCCTGAAGTTACTGTTTACAAGAGTGCTGTGGACAAAGCCTTCCAAAGTGAGACAGGAAACCTGGACCTTTTTCTCCGCTTCCTTCTGGGCCTCTCACTGGAGTCCAATCAGAAGCACTTACGAGGTCTACTGACAGAGACAAGATGCAGCTCAAAGAGCCATGAAGAAACCGTGAAGTACATCAAGGAGAAGATCAGGGAGAATCCCTCTCCAGAGAGGTGCATCAATCTTTTCCACTGTCTGAATGAACTGAATGACTATTCTCTAGTGGAGGAGATCCAAAGCTACCTGAGATCAGGAAGGCTCTCTGGAGACAACTTGTCACCTGCACAGTGGTCAGCTCTGGTCTTTGTGTTGCTGACTTCAGAAAAGGAGCTGGATGTGTTTGACCTGAAGAAATACTCCAGATCAGAGGAAGGTCTTCTGAGGCTGCTGCCAGTGGTCAAAGCCTCCAGAGCTGTTCTGTGAGTACATAAAATGACATATAAGAACTAATCATCAGGAATAAATTTTCAGTTTAGAGAAAAATATGTATTATAATATGTATATAGTATTATATTGAAAAACATGTTGAATATATATATTGATTTTCACAGTAGTATAATAATATGACCATACAATTCTAGGAGACGGAAGATGAATCTATATGTTGTTTGAGAGAATAAACCATATGCATCTGCCATTGTCCTTCACTGGTTAACATCTTATGGCTGGAATCCCGTTGACGGGATCGATATGATAACAGCCAGTGAAAGTGCAGGGCGCCAAATTCAAACAACAAAAATCTCATAATTAAAATTCCTCAAACATACAAGTATTTTACACCATTTTAAAGATAAACTTGTTGTTAATCCCACCACAGTGTCCGATTTCAAAAAGGCTTTACTACGAAAGCACACCAAACGATTATGTTAGGTCAGCGCCTTGTCTCAGAAAAACACAGCCATTTTTCCAGCCATAGAGAGGAGTCACAAAAAGCAGAAATAGAGATAAAATTAATCACTAACCTTTGATGATCTTCATCAGATGACACCCATAGGACTTCATGTTACACAGTACATGTATGTTTTGTTCGATAAAGTTCATATTTATATCCAAAAATCTCAGTTTACCTTGGCGCGTTATGTTCAGTAATGTTTTGCTTCCAAAACATCTGGTGATTTTGCAGAGAGCCACATCAATTTACAGAAATACTCATCATAAACTTTTTAGTGACAGTGGGAAGTAATCGGAAATTCGGATGAATAATGTGCCCAAATTAAACTGCCTGCTACTCGAACCAAAGAAGGTAGGATATGCATATTATTATTAGTAGATTTGTATAGAAAACACTGAAGTTTCTAAAACTGTTTGAATGTTGTCTGGTATAACAGACATCATGAGAAAAAATCCTGAGAAAACATCCAAGTGGTTTGTAGTTTTTCCACTGATTGTCTATCTAAACTACAGTGTCTGTGGGGTCATTTTGCACTTCCTAAGGCTTCCACTAGATGTCAACAGAAGTCAGAAATAGCATTATAAATATTCACGTACCTTTGATGATCTTCATCAGAATGCACTCCCAGGAATCCCAGTTCCACAATAAATGTTTGTTTTGTTCGATAAAGTCCATCCTTCATGTCCAAATACCTCCTTTTTGTTCGTGCCTTCAGTTCATAAATCCAAATTCACGACGCGCAGGCCAGACGAAAACTCAAAAATGTCATTACAGTTTGTGTCAAACGATGTATAGAATCAATCTTTTGGATGTTTTTATCATAAATCTTCAAAAATGTTTCAACCGGAGAATTCCTTTGTCTTTAGAATGGAACTCAGCTACCTCTCACGGGCGTGCGCATGACTGAAGCTCATGCCCTTCTGGCAGACCCCTCACTCAATCAGCTCTTATTCTCTCCCACTTCACAGTAGAAGTCTCAAGCAAGGTTCTAAAGACTGTTGACATCTAGTGAAAGCCTTAGGAAGTGCAATATGACCCCACAGACACTGTATATCGGATAGGACAAGACTTGAAAAACTACAAACCTCAGATTTCCCACTTCCTGGTTGGATTTTTTCTCAGGTTTCTGACTGTCATATGAGTTCTGTTATACTCACAGACATCATTCAAACAGTTTTAGAAACGTCAGAGTGTTTTCTATCCATATCTACTAATAATATGCATATCTTAGCTTCTGGGCCTGAGTAGCAGGCAGTTTACTCTGGGCACCTTATTCATCCAAGCTACTCAATACTGCCACCCAGCCATAAGAAGTTAAATTAACAGTGTGTTTGTGAACTCATGATGATCTGTTTGTCAGGCTGTCAGGCTGTGGAATCACAGAGGAAGGCTGTGCTTCTCTGGTCTCAGCTCTGAAGTCAAACCCCTCACACATGAGAGAGCTGGATCTGAGTAACAATGACCTGAAGGATTCAGGAGTTAAGCTGCTCTCTGCTGGACTGGGGAATCCCCACTGTAAACTGGAGACTCTGAGGTCAGTATTCCTGTAGTCGGTCAACAAGTGATAACTGTTCATCAGATCCACGTGTTTACCAGGCACACATAGTCCACACCATATGTGTTTGGACAGTGAAGCTTACAGTTTTCAGTTTGGTGCTATGCTCCAGCATTTTGGATTTGAGATAGAATGTTTCATATTATGTGACAGTACAGAACGTCACCTTTTATTTGAGGTTAATGGTGAGAGGTTAGCATGTTTTGTTGTAGCCTCTGTTATTGATAATGGTGAGAGGTTAGCATGTTTTGTTGTAGTCTCTGGTATTGGTAATGGTGAGAGGTTAGCATGTTTTGTTGTAGCCTCTGTTATTGGTAATGGTGAGAGGTTAGCATGTTTTGTTGTAGCCTCTGTTATTGATAATGGTGAGAGGTTAGCATGTTTTGTTTTAGTCTCTGTTATTGGTAATGGTGAGAGGTTAGCATGTTTTGTTGTAGTCTCTGTTATTGGTAATGGTGAGAGGTTAGCATGTTTTGTTGTAGCCTCTGTTATTGGTAATGGTGAGAGGTTAGCATGTTTTGTTGTAGCCTCTGTTATTGGTAATGGTGAGATGTTAGCATGTTTTGTTGTAGCCTCTGTAACTCTCTCACTCATTATTATTCATGATTCATTCATGATCTTTCTCAATCATGGCAGTCACAGGTTTGATGTAGTCATTGCGTTCAAAGAAAATGGGACCAAATACTAAACTTTTGACTACTTTAATACACTATGAGTGAATTGGTCAGAATACTTATGACTTCTTCAAATAGGGGGACTAGATACATGAAGTGCTTTCAATTTTCTAAATGGTGAAACAGATATGTATGAAAATACCTTCAAATAAAAGGTGACATTACAAACTGTCACCTCATATGAAACATTTGATCTCAAATCTAAAATGTTGGAGTATAGAGACACATTTAAAATGTTATCTTCACTGTCATAATAGATATGGTGTGGACTGTATACTCAATACAATCTAAATCTGATACCTCACTGTCTGTCCTTTGACTGATACTGCTTTTTAAACTGGTCTGGTCAGTCTACTCAAATATTTGTACTATACATTTTTCTCTCTACAAGTAATCATTTCTAATAATGATACATTCATTAATTTATAAAAAAATATGGCAAGTTTCATGACACTGATGTATCTGAATATGTTAAAAAAATATACTGCCACTATTTTCACCACCAAAGAATAGCAGTGTGATTTTAATGTGATTTGACACTTTGCAGGCTGTCACGCTGTCAAGTCACAGAGGAAGGCTGTGCTTCTCTGGTCTCAGCTCTGAGGTCAAACCCCTCACACCTGAGAGAGCTGGACCTGAGCTACAATCACCCAGGAGACTCAGGAGTCAGACTGCTCTCTGCTGGACTGGAGGATCCACACTGCAGACTGGAGAAACTCAAGTATGTAGAGGGTTTATGTCAATGTTCATATCAGACATGTTTGACTTATCAGGCTAGTTAAGACAAACATTCTGACCACCACTTGGACAAAGTTATATGCTGACTGTGTGTGTGTCTTGTGTTTGTGTCCACTGTCTGTGTGTGTGTCTGTGTGTGTTTCCAGTGTGTGTGTGTGTGTGTGTGTGTGTGTGTGTGTGTGTGTGTGTGTGTGTGTGTGTGTGTGTGTGTCCTGTGTGTGTGTGTGTGTCTCTGTGTGTGTCTCTGTGTGTGTCCTGTGTGTGTGTGTGTGTGTGTGTGTGTGTGTGTGTGTGTGTGTGTGTGTGTGTGTGTGTGTGTGTGTGTCCAGTGTGTGTCCATGTCCTGTGTGTGTGTGTGTGTGTGTGTGTGTGAGTTCAGGTGTATCCCTCAATGACTGTCTGTTCTTCTGCTTACCGCTACAGTGTGGAACATGGTGGAGAGTACACAATGAAACCTGGGCTTAGAAAATGTGAGTGTTGACTGCTGTGAAGAACATGACTAAGAATAAGTCTTAATTCAAGTTAAGTCAAAGTCAAAGACCACCATCATCACTTACTTGGTCATATTAAATATCAGCTGTAGTTGTACAGAAGCAGAAAGCAGGGACACCACAGTTTACAATGAGTTGATATGACAATGTGTGTGTGTGTGTGTGTGTGTGAGTGTGTGTGTGTGTAATTAATGGGAATAAGTGTGTTTTATATTACCATACAGTATAACATATGATCATTCAACAAGTCTCAAGTTACCTTAACTTCTCCTTTTGATACCTAGAAACATCTACATTAAATCAATTAGTGAAAAGTGAGTTAACATTCTAATGTGAATGATGATGATTTCTAATATTGTGTCTGGTTTCATCCATCAGATGTCTGTGATCTCACACTGGACCCAAACACAGTAGACAGACTCCTCTCTCTGTCTGAGGAGAACAGAAAGGTGACATGTAGGAGAGAGGAGCAGCCGTATCCTGATCACCCAGAGAGATTTGAGGACTGTAGACAGGTGTTGTGTAGAGAGGGTCTGACTGGGCGCTGTTACTGGGAGGTAGAGTGGAGTGGGGGGGCTGGTATAGGAGTGACATATAAAGGAATCAGCAGGAGAGGAGGGGTTAAGGACTGTTGTCTTGGATGGAATGACAAGTCCTGGAGTCTGTTCTGCTCTGACAACAGTTACTCTGCCTATCACAATAATAATCACACTACCATAGAAGTCCCCTCCTCCAGCTCCCACAGAGTAGGAGTGTATCTGGACTGGTCAGCCGGCACTCTGTCCTTCTATAGAGCCTCCTCTGACACACTGACCCACCTGATCACATTCAACTCCACATTCACTGAGCCCCTCTATCCAGGATTTCATCTTTGGGGTTGTGGCATCTCAGTGTCCCTCTGTCAGTGACACACACACTAGACACACACACACACACACACACAGACTGGACACACACACACACACAGACTGGACACACACACACACAGACTGGACACACACTCACTGGACACACACACAGACTGGACACACACACACACAGACTGGACTCACACACAGACTGGACACACACACAGACTGGACACACACACACACACTGGGACGTAATGAAATATTATTCCTGAGGCATTTAAGAGCTGCTGCTTGACCATGCACTTCCTTTCTGCTGCTATTGTCTCACCATGCCATGCTGCGTTTCAATTCTATACATGTTATACTGCTGCACGCCGTTTACAAACTGGATACTAAATGCTAATTATTAATTATACATTTTAGTCATTTAGCAGACACTGTTAACCAGTACTTAGGGTTAAGTCAGGCAGACGGCATACAATAGTTTTTCACCTTGTCCGCTCTGATTCGAACTAGCAACCTTTTGGTTACTGGCGCAACGCTTTAATCGCTGGGCTTCTTGCCGCCCTTTTTGTTCTGCCGCCTCCACCTGCACCCCAGCCTCCACCTGCTTTGTGTTTGTTCTATCTTTATGGGGAATGGAGATTATTACATTCCCTACCCATTGTTTTGATTCATTGTGTACTTTGTTATGATGCTTTTGCGGTAGGGAGTATTCCAAAAGGAGCAGAGACAATAATATTTATATTTGATTAAATTAAATTGTTAAATGGCCAAATCTTCTCTGTGAATTTTCCTTACAAAATGTTTAGTTTCAGACCCTTTACAGTTTTAGAGAATTCAGAATAGAAGGGACTAAAGAGGTGGCAAGTGAAGATAGGAACAAACACATCAATAAGATTTACCTGGGCAGGTTCCTTATCTGATTTTCCTGCCATGGCCTCCAGTATCATCTCTATGATGTTTGCATATACAGGATCTATTGAACTGTCTACTCAAATGTCTTACCTGCAAAACCGTCGTCTGTTGCAGATCTGGCTTTAGTGGGGCATTTGTCCATCAATGCATTATGGCTAAGGGGCAGTATTTTCACGGCTGGATAAAAAAACGTACCCGATTTAATCTGGTTACTACTCCTGCCCAGTAACTAGAATATGCATATAATTATTGGCTTTGGATAGAAAACACTCCAAAGTTTCTAAAACTGTTTGAATGGTGTCTGTGAGTATAACAGAACTCAAATGGCAGGTCAAAACCTGAGAGATTCCTTTACAGGAAGTGGCCTGTCTGACCATTTCTTGAACTTCTTTGCCATCTCTATCTTTTACAAAGGATCTCTGCTCTAACGTGACACTTCCTACGTCTTCCATGGGCGCTCAGAGCCCGGGAAAAACCTGAATGTCGTCATCCCAGCCCCAGGCTGAAACACATTATCGCCTTTCTCAAGTGGCCGATCAAGGGACTGTGGGCTTAGGCGCGTGACCTGGCCGCCCCCGTCTTTGTGATTTTTCCTCTGTTTGCCGAAAAGGAGATTCCCGGTCGGAATATTATCGCTTTTTTACGAGATAAATTGCATAAAAATTGATTTTAAACAGCGGTTGACATGCTTCGAAGTACGGTAATGGAATATTTAGAATTTTTTTTGTCACGAATTGCGCCATGCGCACGACCCTGATTTACCATTTCGGATAGTGTCTGGGAAGCACGAACAAAACGCCGCTATTCGGATATAACGATGGATTATTTTGGACCAAACCAACATTTGTTATTGAAGTAGCAGTCCTGGGAGTGCATTCTGACGAAGACAACAAAAGGTAATCAAACTTTTATAATAGTAAATCTGATATTGGTGAGTGCTAAACTTGCCGGGTGTCTAAATAGCTAGCCCGTGATGGCTGGGCTATGTACTTAGAATATTGCAAAATGTGCTTTCACCAAAAAGCTATTTTAAAATCGGACATATCGAGTGCATAGAGGAGTTCTGTATCTATAATTCTTAAAATAATTGTTATGCTTTTTGTGAACGTTTATCGTGAGTAATTTAGTAAATTGTTAGCAAATTCCCCGGAAGTTTGCGGGGGTATGCTAGTTCTGAACGTCACATGCTAATGTAAAAAGCAGTTTTTTGATATAAATATGAACTTGATTGAACAAAACATGCATGTATTGTATAACATAATGTCCTAGGTGTGTCATCTGATGAAGATCATCAAAGGTTAGTGCTGCATTTAGCTGTCTTCTGGGTTTTTGTGACATTATATGCTAGCTTGAAAAATGGGTGTCTGATTATTTCTGGCTTGGTACTCTGCTGACATAATCTAATGTTTTGCTTTCGCTGTAAAGCCTTTTTGAAATCGGACAGTGTGGTTAGATAAAGGAGAGTCTTGTCTTTAAAATGCTGTGAAATAGTCATATGTTTGAAAAATTGAAGTTTTTGTATTTTTGAGGAATTTTAATTTGCGCCACGCCTATCATTGGATATTGGAGCAGGTGTTCCGCTAGCGGAACGTCTAGATGTAAGAGGTTAAAGTCCTCTGAACTGCTCTCACTTTCTGCTCCAGGCACATATTCTTCTTCTGTTATATCTATACTGCTGATTGAGTTGTCAGAATCATATCCAAGAATTTGTTTGTTGAGCTGAAACATAATCACAATCAGAACATAAGCGGCACAGAAATACTTAAATACTTGTCACGTCCTGACCAGGAAAGGAAATTGTTTTTTGTTGTTTTGGGGGATTTTGTTTTTTCTTTTGAGGTGCAGCCGGGGTCTGCACCTTTGGGAGGGGGACTGTCACGTCCTGGCCAGCAGAGGGAGTAATTGTATTAGTATTTGGTCAGGACGTGGCAGAAGAGTATTTCTTTTGTATGGTTTAGGTTGAGTGTGGATATTGTAGGGGTGTTTGATTTATTATTTCCGGGTTTTGGTTTATGTTCTATGTTTTGTATTTCTAGGTTCATTCTAGTTGTTTGTATTTCTATGTTTAGGTAATTGGGTGTTGGACTCTCAATTGGAGGCAGGTGTTTTTAGTTGCCTCTGATTGAGAGTCCTATATATAGGTATGTGTTTTGTTTGTAGTTTGTGGGTAGTTGTATATCGCACTGCTGTGAGTATTAGCCTGTGAAACTGTCAGTCTGTCGTTCTTTGTTTTCTTGTTTTTCTGTGTTCACATTTATTTAATAAAATATAATGATGAACATGCAACCCGCTGCGCCTTGGTCCTCTCTACTCAATGACACCCATTACAGAACTACCCACCAAAAATGGACCAAGCAGTGGAGAAAGGAGCAAAGGGAATTACGGGTGGACTATAGGGAGCAGCACCTGGAGTGGAGGAAGCAGCGCACTCGGGAGGAGATGGCATCCTGGTTGCTGGAGGTTTTGGAGTCAAGGATTGACTGGACATGGGAACAATTACTGGACCACTGTGACAACCTGCCTGGGAAGCAGGTAGAGCACGAGAGGCACCCCCAATAATTATTTTTGGGGGGGCACACGGGTAGTTTGGCTGGGCCAAGGGTGAGCCCTAAGCTAGCTACCCGTGCTTATATGGAGGAGCATATGGAGTGGAGGGCGCCGTGTTTTGCAGAAGTGCGCACGATCTCGCCCATACGCACGTACAGTCCAGGGCGAGTTATTCCAGCCCCTCGCAGATGCCGTGCTAGAGTGGGCATCCAGCCTGGTAGGAGGATGCCTGCGCAGCGCGTCTGGTCGCCGGTACGCCTCCTAGGACCAGGCTACCCTACTCCCACTCAACGCACGGCAACCATCAGGCCCCTGCACAGCCCAGTTCGCCCTGTACCAGCACTCCGCACATACAGAGCTACTAGTTCCATCCAGCCAGGACGGGTTGTGCAGGAGGTGCGTTCAAGACCGCCTGTGCGCCTCCATGGCCCGGTGTTTCCAGTTCCTGTCTCTCGTGCTGACCCGGAATTACGAACCCCTAGTCTGGCACGTCCAGTACCAGCACCATGCATCAAGCTTCCAGAGAGTCAGCCTAGGCCTACTCAGCCTGTTCCCGCTCCTCGCACTAGCCATGAGGTGCGTGTTCCCAAACTGGCATTTCCAGTACCAGCACCACGCATCAGGCTTCCAGTGCGTAATCCCAGTCCTACTCGGCCGATTCCTGCTCCCCGCACTAGCCATGAGGTGTGTGTCTCCGGGCTGATACCTCCAGTACCAGCACCACGCATCAGGCTTCCAGTGCGTCAGCTCAGTCCAGAGTATCCGGCGACAGTGTCCAGTCCAGAGTATCCGGCGACAGTGTCCAGTCCAGAGTATCCGGCGACAGTGTCCAGTCCAGAGTATCCGGCGACAGTGTCCAGTCCAGAGTATCCGGTAAGAGTATTAACCCCGGAACCGAGTGAGACGGCCTGCAGTTCGGAACCAAGGGAGATGGCCCACTGTGCGGAACCGAGTGAGTCTGCCTGCGATCCGGAACCGAGTGAGTCTGCCTGCGGTCCGGAACCGAGTGTGTCTGCCTGTGGTCTGGAACAGAATGAAGTTGACAATAATTGTGAATTGTGTGAGTCTGCTTACAGCTCGGAACTGAATGAGTCTGCCTACGACCCGGAACCGAGTGAATCTGCCTACGGTCCGGAGAAAAGAGAGTCTGCCTACAGTTTGGAGGACAGTAGGCCAGAACCAGAGCCACCTCTAGTATAGGTGGGTTGGGGAGGGGGGGTGTAGCACAAGTGCCGTCGTTGACGGCAGCCACCCTCCCATCCCTCACTTTAGTTTAGGGGGAAATTGTTTTTTGTTGTTTTGGGGGATTTTGTTTTTTCTTTTGAGGTGCATCCGGGGTCTGCACCTTTGGGAGGGGGACTGTAACGTCCTGACCAGCAGAGGGAGTAATTGTAATAGTATTTGGTCAGGACGTGGCAGAAGGGTATTTGTTTTGTATGGTTTAGGTTGAGTGTGAATATTGTAGGGGTGTTTGATTTATTATTTCCGGGTTTTGGTTTATGTTCTATGTTTTGTATTTCTAGGTTCATTCTAGTTCTTTGTATTTCTATGTCTAGGTAATTGGGTGTTGGACTCTCAATTGGAGGCAGGTGTTTTTAGTTGCCTCTGAGAGTCCTATATATAGGTATGTGTTTTGTTTGTGGGTAGTTGTATATCGCACTGCTGTGAGTATTAGCCTGTGAAACTGTCAGTCTGTCGTTCTTTGTTTTCTTGTTTTTCTGTGTTCACATTTATCTAATAAAATGTAATGATGAACATGCAACCCGCTGCGCCTTGGTCCTCTCTACCCAACGACACCCGTTACAATACTACTAGTTCCTTTAACCTGTTGGGGATAGGGGGCAGTATTTGCACGGCCGGATAAAAAACGTACCCGATTTAATCTGGTTACTACTCCTGCCCAGTAACTATAATATGCATATAATTGTTTGATTTGGATAGAAAACACCCTAAAGTTTCTAAAACTGTTTGAATGGTGTCTGTGAGCATAACAGAACTCATATGGCAGGCCAAAACCTGAGAAGATTCTAAACAGGAAGTGCCCTCTCTGACCATTTCTTGGCCTTTGTCATCTCTTTCCAAAACAGAGGAACTCTGCTGTAACGTGACACTTTCTAAGGCTCCCATAGGCTCTCAGAAGGCGCCAGAACATTGAATGATGACTCTACAGTTACTGGCTGAAAAACAATAGCGCATTTGGTAAGTGGTCGATCTGAGAACAATGAGACGGGTGCGCGCCTGCACGTGAAGAGTCCATTTTCTTCTTTGAGTCTTTGAACGAAAACAACTTCTCCCGGTCGGAATATTATCGCTATTTTACGAGAAAAATTGCATAAAAATTGATTTTAAACAGCGTTTGACATGCTTCGAAGTAAGGTAATGGAATATTTTGACATTTTTTGTCACGATATGCGCCGGCGCGTCACCCTTCGGATAGTGTCTTGAACGTAGTAAATCTGACTTTGAGTACCAAACTTGGTGGGTGTCAAAATAGCTAGCCTGTGATGGCCGGGCTATGTACTCAGAATAGTGCAAAATGTGCTTTCACCGAAAAGCTATTTTAAAATCGGACACCGCGATTGCATAAAGGAGTTCTGTATCTATAATTCTTAAAATAATTGTGTTTATCGTGAGTAATTTAGTAAATTCACCGGAAGTGTTCGGTGGGAATGCTAGTTCTGAACATCACATGCTAATGTAAAAAGCTGTTTTTTGATATAAATATGTACTTGATTGAACAAAACATGCATATATTGTATAACATAATGTCCTAGGGTTGTCATCTGATGAAGATCATCAAAGGTTAGTGCTGCATTTAGCTGTGGTTTTGGTTTTTGTGACATTATATGCTAGCTTGAAAAATGGGTGTCTGATTATTTCTGTCTGGGTACTCTCCTGACTTAATCTCATGTTTTGCTTTCGTTTTAAAGTATTTTTGAAATCGGACAGTGTGGTTAGATAAAGGAGAGTCTTGTCTTTAAAATGGTGTAAAATAGTCATATGTTTGAAAAATTGAAGTTTTCAGATTTTCGAGGAGTTTGTATTTCGCGCCACGCCCTATCATTGGATATTGGAGTGGTGTTCCGCTAGCGGAACGTCTAGATGTAAGAGGTTTTAACAACCCTCCAGACGAGCTTCAATGCCATACAACTCTCCTTCCGTGGCCTCCAACTGCTCCTAAATAGTAGTAAAAGTAAAACTGAATGCATGCTCTTCAACCGATCGCTGCCTGCACCTGCTCGCCTGTCCTGCGTCACTACTCTGGACGGTTCTGACTTAGAATATGTGGACAACTACAAATACCTAGGTGTCTGGTTAGACTGTAAACTCTCCGTCCAGTCTCACATCAAACATCTCCAATCCAAAGTTAAATCAAGAATTGGCTTCCTATTTCGCAACAAAGCATCCTTCACTCATGCTGCCAAACATACCCTCGTAAAACTGACCATCCTACCGATCCTCGACTTCAGCGATGTCATTTACAAAATAGCCTCCAATACCCTACTCAGCAAACTTGATGCAGCCTATCACAGTGCCATCAGTTTTGTCACCAAAGCCCCATATACTACCCACCACTGTGATCTGTACGCTCTCGCTGGCTGGCCTTCGCTTCATAATCGTCGCCAAACCCACTGGCTCCAGGTCATCTACAAGACCCTGCTAGGTAAAGTCCTCCCTTATCTCCGCTCACTGGTCACCATAGCAGCGCCCACCTGTAGCACGCGCTCCAGCAGGTATATCTCTCTGGTCACCCCCAAAGCCAATTCCCCCTTTGGCCGTCTCTCTTTCCAGTTCTCTGCTGCTAATGACTGGAACGAACTACAACAATCTCTGAAACTGGAAACACTTATTTCCCTTACTAGCTTTAAGCACCAGCTGTCAGAGCAGATCACTGCACCTGTACATAGCCCATCTATAATTTAGCTTAAACAACTACCTCTTCCCCTACTGTATTTATTTTATTTTGCTCCTTTGCACCCCATTAATTTTATTTCTACTTTGCACTTTCTTCTACTACAAATCTACCATTCCAGTGTTTTACTTGCTATATTGTATTTACTTTGCCACCATGTGTAACGGTTGTCTTCATAAATGGACCAAGGTGCAGCAGGTATGTGAATACTCATGGTTATTTATTACCAAAAAAGAGTAAAGCATCCACTTGAAAAAACAATGACGGTGACAACAGTAACAGTTTTACAGGCTATAAACGCAGTGTAAAAACAACCACCCACAAACCCCAGTGACAAACAACTCCTACATATATGACTCCCAATCAGGAACAACGATTCCCAGCTGTTCCTGATCAGGAGTCACAAGACACACAGAACATTCAAACACACACACAAGACTGCCACGTCCTGACCCCCAAACTACTACAACAGCTCCATCTGCTGGTCAGGACGTGACACCATGGCCTTTTTTGCCTTTACCTCCCTTCTCACTTCATTTGCTCAAATTGTACATAGATTTATTTTTCTACTGTTTTATTGACTGTATATTTGTTTTTCTCCATGTGTAACTCTGTGTTGTTGTATGTTGTCGAACTGCTTTGCTTTATCTTGGCCAGGTCGCAATTGTAAATGAGAACTTGTTCTCAACTTGACTACCTGGTTAAATAAAGGTGAAATAAATAAATAAAAATGAGGGTGTTCATTGTTCCAGAGGAGAAAATGATGTGTATTGACTAACTGATTTGAGAATGTGTTAGTATGTTTATAACTGTAGAAAATGCATTAGGAGTGTAGTGTGTTATGGGTTAGATGTAATGATAGAGGAGTTTCATTCCCCAGAGACTGTATATTGTTACAGGAGAAAGCTCATAGAAAGGGAGAGCAGCTAACTGTACACAATATGGGGATTTAATTTAACATTACACATACCTAGATCATGGTGAGAGTAGAAGAGATAGTGGTGGCATTTCAGACACTATGGTAAACTTTCAGGACACCTATGACTCAGAGTTTAGTTAGGTTGGATATTATTCCCAACTCATTTTGTTTCTCTCCAATTTCTAACAGCCGGCGAACATTTGACAGATTACATGCAGGAGGTATTCTCACGGCAGGCGCTGTAGGGACAGTAACTGAAGGAGCAGTACTAGTAGCGTAGGATGCTATATTGATAGCATGGAATTGGACTACTGCGCAAAGGAGGGGTATTGTGAGACTATAGTCATGGGAGGGTATTGTGAGACTGTAGTCATGGGAGGGGTATTGTGAGACTGTAGTCATGGGAGGGGTATTGTGAGACTGTAGTCATGGGAGGGGTATTGTGAGACTGTAGTCATAGGAGGGGTATTGTGAGACTGTAGTCATGGGAGGGGTATTGTGAGACTGTAGTCATGGGAGGGGTATTGTGAGACTGTAGTCATGGGAGGGGTATTGTGAGACTATAGTCATGGGAGGGGTATTGTGAGACTGTAGTCATGGGAGGGGTATTGTGAGACTGTAGTCATGGGAGGGGTATTGTGAGACTGTAGTCATGGGAGGGGTATTGTGAGACTGTAGTCATGGGAGGGGTATTGTGAGACTATAGTCATGGGAGGGTATTGTGAGACTATAGTCATGGGCCATGTTGGAAGTAGCAATGGCTACTTTAGTAGCATTGTTGGGATATCAGTTTGATGACTGATGTCACATGGATTGGTTACTGGTAACTGAGGGACCGATGGGGGGATAGGGGATGCAGTTATACAAATGTCCCAATTGTGTTGTCAAGAAATGACCCATGTGTTGCAGTGTGTATATCCTTAGTTGAAAACAGAGATATAACCAAGGGCACGGGCTGAATTCTGGAGATTGAGTGTACATCAAGAGACACCAGGCGGGAGTGTTGGGACAGCATCGGATTGGGACACACACTACTCCGTACAGTACCTGCAGGGGTAAAGATCGTCATGTCTCTCCTAGGGGGATGCATAGTTCTCACGTGAAGTGAGGTCCAACTGCATAATGGGTGAGTGAAGACACTGTGACAGAGGAAGCGGAGCGAGAGAGAGAGAGAAAGAGACTAGATTCCACTAAGATATACAGATGGGTGGGGTCTGGGAGTTACTATAAACATCATAGATGGTTTGGGGTTAGCTGCTTTATTGGTTAATGCATCATATGATAGAGAATAGAGGGGGAATTGTGCTCTGAACAAAATGTTGAAGGCATTGATGTGAGAGCATATACAGTGCTGAGTTACCTTAACCCAACCCCTCTGAATCAGAGAGGTGTGGGGGGGCGGGGGGGGGCTGCCTTAATCAACATCCACGTCTTCGGCACCCGGAGAACAGTGGGTTCACTGCCTTGCTCAGGGGCAGAACAACAGATTTTTATCTTGTCAGCTCGGGGATTTAATCCAGCAACCTTTCAGTTACTGGCCCTATGCTCTAACCACTAGACTACCTGCCAACCTGTGCATAGTGCATGTAATGTTTAAAAAAAAATTGAAACCGTATTTAAATGTAATATTCTTATCAAACATAAAACGTTCAGAACTGCTGTTTTGTATCTGTTTTATTAATCAAATCTGTCACATATAAATTCCATTCAGTGTTATGTAGTTCATACCGAAGGAGGATTGTTGTGTTAAGAATTTGACAAATAAACATTCTACAGACAACATGTACAAACACCAAGAAGCCCAATAACAACCAGATCAGTGATGTGTAAATGAAACCAGTTTAACAACACAGTGGGGTGATTCATTATATTAACCTGTCTGGGAACCTGGAACGCTACAATATTTACAAGCCCAATAACTACCAGATCAGTGATGTGTAAATGAAACCAGTTTAACAACACAGTGGGGTGATTCATTATATTAATGAATGACTCTAGATGACAATGTCTGTCAACTTCAATGGTGTTTATTCATGAATATTTACAATCATATGATTACACACTAGAGAGATATTCTACATTGTTGCTCTAGTGTGTCTTACTGAACATGACTAGAGAGATATTCTACATTGTTGCTCCAGTGTGTCTTACTGAACATGACTAGAGAGATATTCTACATTGTTGCTCTAGTGTGTCTTACTGAACATGACTAGAGAGATATTCTACATTGTTGCTCCAGTGTGTCTTACTGAACATGACTAGAGAGATATTCTACATTGTTGCTCTAGTGTGTCTTACTGAACATGACTAGAGAGATATTCTACATTGTTGCTCCAGTGTGTCTTACTGAACATGACTAGAGAGATATTCTACATTGTTGCTCCAGTGTGTCTTACTGAACATGACCCTGATTTGAGTGAAACATCATGTTGTGTTTGACACAGGGACCACCTGACACAAGGACGCTGAGACGCCACAACCCCAAAGATGAAACCCTGGATAGAGGGGCTCAGTGAATGTGGAGGTGAATGTGATCAGGTGGGTCAGTGTGTCAGAGGAGGCTCTATAGAAGGACAGAGTGCCGGCTGGCCAGTCCAGATACACTCCTACTCTGTGGGGGCTGGAGGAAGGGAAGTGTATGTTCGTGGTCTTCTTATTGTGCCTGGCAATGTAACTGTTTCCAGAGCAGATCAGACTCCAGGACTTGTCATTGTATCCAAGCCAACAGTCCTCACCCCCTTCTCTCCTGCTGATTCCTTTATATGTCACTCCTATATCAACCCTTCTCCCACTCCACTCTTCCTCTCCTCTCCCACTCCACTCTACCTCCCAGTAACAGCGCCCAGTCAGACCCTCTCTACACAGCACCACTCCACAGTGCTCAAATCTTTCTGGGTGATCAGGATACGGATGGTACTTTCCCATATGTGTCACCTTTTTGTTACCCTCAGACAGAAAGCTGTATCTGAATGCTGTGTTTGGGTCCAGTGTGAGATCACAGGCATCTGATGGATGAAACCAGACACAATATTAGAAATCATCATTCACATTAGAATGTTAACTCACTTTTCACTAATTCATTTAATGTAGATGTTTCTAGGTATCAAAAGGAGAAGTTAAGGTAACTTGAGACTTGTTGAATGATCATATGTTATAATGTATGGTAATATAAAACACTTATTCCCATTAATCACACACACACAGACACACACACCTTACGTAACACAAACTCGCCACACACACACATTGTCAAATCAACGTTTTGTAAACTTTGGTGTCCCTGATTTCTGCTTCTGTAGAACTACAGCTGATATTTAATATGACCAAGTCAGTAATGATGGTGGTCTTTGACTTAATTCAAGTTAAGACTTATTCTTAGTCATATTCTTCACAGCAGTCAACACTCACATTTTCTAAGCCCAGGTTTCATTGTGTTCTCTCCACCATGTTCCACACTGTAGCGGTAAGCAGAAGAACAGACAGTCATTGAGGGATACACCTGAACTCACACACGCGCACACACAACTTCAAGCGTTGGTAAGAATGGATGTGAATGGATATGAATATGTATGAATGTGTGTCCAGTGTGTGTCTGTGTGTGTGTCCAGTGGGTCTCCACTGTGTGTGTGTGACCAGTGTGTGTGTCACACACACACCCACACAGTCAGCATATAAACTCACACACACACACAATGAACGAACTCACACACACAAACACACACACTGAACACTAAACTCACACACACACACAGAACACACTCACAATGAACTCACACACACAATGAACTCACACACAGAGAACACACACACAGAGAACACACACACACACACACAGAGAACTCACACACACACTCACACACACACACACTCACACACACAGAGAACTCACACACACACACACTCACACACACAGAGAACTCACACACACACTCACACACACAGAGAACTCACACACACACTCACACACACAGAGAACTCACACACACACACACACACACACACAGAGAACTCACACACACACACACACAGAGAACTCACACACACACACACACAG
Source organism: Salmo salar (assembly GCF_905237065.1). Classification (NCBI taxonomy): domain Eukaryota; kingdom Metazoa; phylum Chordata; class Actinopteri; order Salmoniformes; family Salmonidae; genus Salmo; species Salmo salar. Next base: position 74,305 of record NW_025548971.1, read on the forward strand.
AGAACACACACACACACAGAGAACACACACACACACAGAGAACACACACACACACACACACACACACACACACACACACACACACACACACACACACACACACACACAGAGACACTCACACACACAGAGAACTCACACACACAGAGAACACACACACACACAGAGAACACACACACACACACAGAGAACACACACACACACACACACACACAGAGAACACACACACACACACACAGAGAACACACACACACACACAGAGAACTCACACACACACACAGAGAACTCACACACACACACACAGAGAACTCACACACACACACACACACAGAGAACTCACACACACACACACATACAGAGAACTCACACACACACAGAGAACTCACACACACACACACACAGAGAACTCACACACACACACAGAGAACACACACACACACACACACACACACACACACACACACACACACACACACACACACACACACACACAGAGAACACACACACACAGAGAACACACACACACACAGAGAACACACACACACACAGAGAACACACACACACACACAGAGAACTCACACACACACACACACACACAGAGAACTCACACACACACACACACACACACACACACAGAGAACTCACACACACACACACACACACAGATAACTCACACAGACACACACACACAGAGAACTCACACACACACACACACACACACACACACACAGAACTCACACACACACACAGAGAACTCACACACAGAGAACTCACACACAGAGAACTCACACACAGAGAACTCACACACAGAGAACTCACACACAGTCAGCATATAACTTTGTCCAAGTGGTGGTCAGAATGTTTGTCTTAACTAGCCTGATAAGTCAAACATGTCTGATATGAACATTGACAGAAACCCTCTACATACTTGAGTTTCTCCAGTCTGCAGTGTGGATCCTCCAGTCCAGCAGAGAGCAGTCTGACTCCTGAGTCTCCTGGGTGATTGTAGCTCAGGTCCAGCTCTCTCAGGTGTGAGGGGTTTGACCTCAGAGCTGAGACCAGAGAAGCACAGCCTTCCTCTGTGACTAGACAGCCTGACAGCCTGCAAAGAGTCAAATCATATTAAAATCACACTGCTATTCTTTGATGGTGAAAATAGCGGCAGTACATTTTCAGGGTATTTTCATACATGTCTGTTTCACCATTTAGAATAATAAAAGCACTTTATGTATCTAGTCCCCCCATTTGAAGAATTCATAAGTATTCTGACCAATTAACTTAGTGTATTAAGGTAGTCAAAGGTTTAGTTTTAGATCCCATATTCTTTGAACACAATGACTAAATCAAGCCTGTGACTGCCATGATTGAGAAAGATCATGAATGAATCATGAATAATAATGAGTGAGAGAGTTACAGAGGCTACAACAAAACATGTTAACCTCTCACCATTAACCTCAAATTAAAGGTGGCATTCTGTACTGTCACCTAATATGAAACATACCTCAAATCCAAAATGCTGGAGCATAGCACCAAATTTAAAACTGTAAGCTTCACTGTCCAAACACGTATGGTGTGGACTATGTGTGTCTGGTAAACACATGTGGATCTGGTGAACAGTTATCACTTGTTGACCAACTACAGGAATACTGACCTCAGAGTCTCCAGTTTACAGTGGGGATTCCCCAGTCCATCAGAGAGCAGCTTCACTCCTGAATCCTTCAGGTCATTGTTACTCAGGTCCAGCTCTCTCAGGTGTGAGGGGTTTGAACTGAGAACTGAGGCCAACACTTTACAGGATGTGTCTGTGAGTTTACAGCCGGTGAGTCTGCCAACACAGAAGAAATACAATGACAGACAGGTTGTATTAAATGTTACGCTCAGTTTTCCCTGCTTACACTGTAACCTGTGCGCAAATAATGTGTATATAGTGCATTCATGGTTCAATGCTACAGCCTTTCTGATCAGTTTGTATTATAGTTTGTTTAAGAGTTTTCAGCTGATAGAAAGTTTATTCGGCTAAAGAAAATACTGTTATTCCTATATACAGTAACGTTTGGTCTGAGGGATAGTCACATGAGCGAGAGCCAGTCAGCCAATAAAAATACTGCTGTAACTACAATTTATTTTGTTGTGCAATATTTACAATAATGCTTACAGAGCTTTCCTGCAGCCTCTCACAGCTGGGACCAGTCTCCTACGACCCTCCTGTGTTGTCTTGTATTCCTTCAGGTTAAACACATCCAGAACCTCCTCTGATATCTGCAGCATGTAGGCCAGCGCTGAACACTGACCATGGGTGAGGTTTTTGGATCTGTTCTCTGACCTCAAGTACTCTTGGATTACCTCCTGTACTGAATGGTCTTTCATCTCTATCAGACAGTGGAAGAGATTGTTGCACCTCTCAGGGGACATGTTCTTCCTCTGCATCACCTTAAGGGATCGGATTGTTTTCTGGATGCTCTCCGGACTGCTTTCTGTCTGTGTCACCAGACCTCGTAGGAGTTTCTGATTGGACTCCAGTGACATGCCATGAAGGAAGCGGACAAAAAGGTCCAGGTGTCCATTCTTACTCTCCAAGGCTTTATCCACGGTACTCTTCAGCAGCTCATGCAAGGTTAGCTCTTCAGACGCACATCTAGACTTTCTCTTGAGGAAGGGCTTCAGTGCATCCATGTTCCTGGTTGTGTAACAATGGTACATGTAGACAGCTGAGAGAAACTCCTGAATGCTCAGATGAACAAAGCAGTACACCACTCTCTGAAATAACACAGACTCTTCTTTAAAGATTTGTGTGCACACTCCTGAGTACACTGAGGCTTCTTTGACATCAAGGCCAGCCTCTTTCAGGTCTTCTTCATAGAACATGAGATTACCCTTCTCCAGATTTTCAAACGCCAGCCTCCCCAGCTTCAGAAGCATTTCCTTATCTGACTCCATGAGCTCCTCTTGATCCATCTCATCTCTTCCATGATACTTCTGGTTCTTCAGGCTGGCCTGAATGAGCAGGAAGTGTATGGACATCTCAGTCAGAGTCGTGGGCATCTCTCTCCTCTTGTCTGTATTCAACACCTGTTCAAGCACTATTGCAGAAATCCAACAGAACACTGGCATGTGGCACATGATGTGGAGGCTCCTTGATGTCTTTATGTGTGAGATGATTCTGTTGGCCAGGTCCTCATCACTGAATCTCTTCCTGAAGTATTCCTCCTTCTGTGGGTCATTGAACCCTCGTACCTCTGTCACCTGGTCAACACACTTAGGTGGTATCTGATTGGTTGCTGCTGGTCGGGAGGTTATCCAGAGGAGAGCAGAGGGAAGCAGATTCCCCTTGATGAGGTTTGTCAGCAGAACATCAACAGATGATGTCTGGGTGACATCAGAAACCTTTTCATTGTGCTGGAAATCTAATGGAAGTCTGCTTTCATCCAAACCATCAAAGATGAACATAGCTTTACAGGCAGTGAGTTTCTTTGCATTGCCTATGTCTAGTTCTGTGTGGAAGTCATTTAAAAGCCTGAGAAGACTGTACTGGAGATCTTTGATCAAGTTCAGCTCCCGGAAAGGAAGCACAAATATGATCTCCACATCTTGGTTTGCCTTCCCTTCAGCCCAGTCTAGGATGAACTTCTGCACAGAGACTGTTTTTCCGATGCCAGCGATGCCCTTGGTCAGCACAGTTCTGATGCTTCTCTCTTGGCCAGGTAAGGGTTTAAAGATGTCATTGCAGTGGATTGCTGTGTCATGTGAGGTTGGTGTTCTAGATGCTGTCTCTAGCTGCCACACCTCATGTTCATTGTTAACCCCTTCACTCTCTCCTTCTGTGATGTAGAGCTCTGTGTAAATCCTGTTGAGGGGAGTTTGGTTCCCTGCTGTTTCGATGCCTTCTATCACACATTCATACCTCCTTATCAGACTGTCTTTATGGTTTACTATAGCTCTCTGCAGGCTGCCATCCACTACAAGGGAGGAGTAAAAAGGATGTGTATCAGACACATTCATTGTAGGTTTTCAGTCCAAACCTCTTCCTGGAGATCTACCGTCCTGTAGGTTTTCAGTCCAACCCTCTTCCTGGAGATTTACCGCCCTGTGGGTTTTCAGTCCAACCCTCTTCCTGGAGATCTACCGTCCTGTAGGTTTTCAGTCCAACCCTCTTCTTGGAGATCTGCTGTCCTGTAGGTTTTCAGTCCAACCCTCTTCCTGGAGATCTACCGTCCTGTAGGTTTTCAGTCCAACCCTCTTCCTGGAGATCTACCGTCCTGTAGGTTTTCAGTCCAACCCTCTTCCTGGAGATTTACCGCCCTGTGGGTTTTCAGTCCAACCCTCTTCCTGGAGATCTACCGTCCTGTAGGTTTTCAGTCCAACCCTCTTCTTGGAGATCTGCTGTCCTGTAGGTTTTCAGTCCAACCCTCTTCCTGGAGATCTACCGTCCTATAGGTTTCAGTCCAACCCTCTTCCTGGAGATCTACCGTCCTGTAGGTTTTCAGTCCAACCCTCTTCCTGGAGATGTACCGTCCTGTGGGTTTTCAGTCCAACCCTCTTCCTGGAGATCTACCGTCCTGTGGGTTTTCAGTCCAACTCTCTTCCTGGAGTTCTACCGTCCTGTGGGTTTTCAGTCCAACCCTCTTCCAGGAGCTCTACCGTCCTGTGGGTTTTCAGTCCAACCCTAATTTAACACACTAATTTCACTAATTAGCTGCTCAACAAGACCTTAACTAGCTGAATCAGATATGTCTGTCTGTCTATGAAGACAGTATACTGTTCCCAGCTGTCTGTCTGTCTATGAACAGAGTATACTGTTCCCAGCTGTCTGTCTATGAACAGAGTATAATGTTCCCAGCTGTCTGTCTATGAACACAGTATACTGTTCCCAGCTGTCTGTCTGTCTATGAACAGAGTATACTGTTCCCAGCTGTCTGTCTGTCTATGAACACAGTATACTGTTCCCAGCTGTCTGTCTATGAACACAGTATACTGTTCCCAGCTGTCTGTCTGTCTATGAACAGAGTATACTGTTCCCAGCTGTCTGTCTATGAACACAGTATACTGTTCCCAGCTGTCTGTCTATGAACACAGTATACTGTTCCCAGCTGTCTGTCTGTCTATGAACAGAGTATACTGTTCCCAGCTGTCTGTCTGTCTATGAACACAGTATACTGTTCCCAGCTGTCTGTCTGTCTATGAACACAGTATACTGTTCCCAGCTGTCTGTCTATGAACACAGTATACTGTTCCCAGCTGCTGTCTGTCTATGAACACAGTATACTGTTCCCAGCTGTCTGTCTGTCTATGAACACAGTATACTGTTCCCAGCTGTCTGTCTGTCTATGAACACAGTATACTGTTCCCAGCTGCCTGTCTGTCTATGAACACAGTATACTGTTCCCAGCTGTCTGTCTATGAACGCAGTATACTGTTCCCAGCTGTCTGTCTGTCTATGAACAGAGTATACTGTTCCCAGCTGTCTGTCTGTCTATGAAGACAGTATACTGTTCCCAGCTGTCTGTCTGTCTATGAACACAGTATACTGTTCCCAGCTGTCTGTCTATGAACGCAGTATACTGTTCCCAGCTGTCTGTCTATGAACACAGTATACTGTTCCCAGCTGTCTGTCTGTCTATGAACACAGTATACTGTTCCCAGCTGTCTGTCTATGAACACAGTATACTGTTCCCAGCTGTCTGTCTGTCTATGAACACAGTATACTGTTCCCAGCGCTGTCTGTCTATGAACACAGTATACTGTTCCCAGTGTCTGTCTGTCTATGAACACAGTATTCTGTTCCCAGCTGTCTGTCTATGAACAGAGTATACTGTTCCCAGCTGTCTGTCTGTCTATGAACACAGTATACTGTTCCCAGCTGTCTGTCTATGAACACAGTATACTGTTCCCAGCTGTCTGTCTATGAACAGAGTATACTGTTCCCAGCTGTCTGTCTGTCTATGAACACAGTATACTGTTCCCAGCTGTCTGTCTGTCTATGAACACAGTATACTGTTCCCAGCGCTGTCTGTCTATGAACAGAGTATACTGTTCCCAGCTGTCTATCTGTCTATGAACAGAGTATACTGTTCCCAGGCTGTCTGTCTATGAACACAGTATACTGTTCCCAGTGCTGTCTGTCTATGAACACAGTATACTGTTCCCAGGCTGTCTGTCTATGAACACAGTATACTGTTCCCAGCTGTCTGTCTGTCTATGAACAGAGTATAATGTTCCCAGGCTGTCTGTCTATGAACACAGTATAATGTTCCCAGCTGTCTGTCTATGAACACAGTATACTGTTCCCAGCTGTCTGTCTGTCTATGAACAGAGTATACTGTTCCCAGCTGTCTGTGTGTCTATGAACACAGTATACTTTTCCCAGCTGTCTGTCTGTCTATGAACACAGTATACTGTTCCCAGCTGTCTGTCTATGAACACAGTATACTGTTCCCAGCTGTCTGTCTGTCTATGAACACAGTATACTGTTCCCAGCTGTCTGTCTATGAACACAGTATACTGTTCCCAGCTGTCTGTCTGTCTATGAACACAGTATACTTTTCCCAGCTGTCTGTCTGTCTATGAACACAGTATACTGTTCCCAGCTGTCTGTCTATGAACACAGTATACTGTTCCCAGCTGTCTGTCTGTCTATGAACAGAGTATACTGTTCCCAGCTGTCTGTCTGTCTATGAACAGAGTATACTGTTCCCAGCTGTCTGTCTGTCTATGAACACAGTATACTGTTCCCAGCTGTCTGTCTATGAACACAGTATACTGTTCCCAGCTGTCTGTCTGTCTATGAACAGAGTATACTGTTCCCAGCTGTCTGTCTATGAACACAGTATACTGTTCCCAGCTGTCTGTCTATGAACACAGTATACTGTTCCCAGCTGTCTGTCTGTCTCTGAACAGAGTATACTGTTCCCAGCTGTCTGTCTGTCTATGAACACAGTATACTGTTCCCAGCTGTCTGTCTGTCTATGAACACAGTATACTGTTCCCAGCTGTCTGTCTATGAACACAGTATACTGTTCCCAGCTGTCTGTCTATGAACACAGTATACTGTTCCCAGCTGTCTGTCTGTCTATGAACACAGTATACTGTTCCCAGCTGTCTGTCTGTCTATGAACAGAGTATACTGTTCCCAGCTGCCTGTCTGTCTATGAA
>NW_025548972.1:0-48459 GCF_905237065.1 Salmo salar
CACAGCAAGGCATCTAGGACAACACCAATCTACACAGCCCAAGGCATCTAGGACAACACCAATCACACAGCAAGCACATCTGAAAACACCAATCTCACAGCAAGGCATCTAGGACAGCTTCCAATCTACCCACAAGGCATCTGGGACAACACCAATCTACACAGCAAGGCATCTAGGACCCACACACCAATCCCCTGCACAGCAAGGCATCTAGGACACACACCAATCTACACAGCAAGGCATCTAGGACAACACCAATCTACACAGCAAGGCATCTAGGACAACACCAATCTACACAGCAAGGCATCTAGGACAACATCAATCTACACAAGGCATCTAGGAGCAACACCAATCTACACAGCAAGGCATCAAGGACAACACCAAATCTACACAGCAAGGCATCTAGGACAACACCAATCTACACAGCAAGGCATCTAGGACAACACCAATCTACACAGCAAGGCATCTAGGACAACACCAATCTACACAGCAAGGCATCTAGGACAACACCAATCTACACAGCAAGGCATCTAGGACAACACCAATCTACACAGCAAGGCATCTAGGACAACACCAATCTACAGCAAGGCATCTAGGAAACACCAATCTACACAGCAAGGCATCTAGGACAACACCAATCTACACAGCAAGGCATCTAGGACAACACCAATCTACACAGCAAGGCATCTAGGACAACACCAATCTACACAGCAAGGCATCTAGGACAACACCAATCTACACAGCAAGGCATCTAGGACAACACCAATCTACACAGCAAGGCATCTAGGACAACACCAATCTACACAGCAAGGCATCGAGGACGAACACCAATCTAACAGCAAGGCATCTAGGACAACACCAATCTACACAGCAAGGCATCTAGGACAACACCAATCTACACAGCAAAGGCATCTAGGACAACACCAATCTACACAGCAAGGCATCTAGGACAACACCAATCTAACAGCAAGGCATCTAGGACAACACCAATCTACACAGCAAGGCATCTAGGACAACACCAATCTACACAGCAAGGCATCTAGGACAACACCAATCTACACAGCAAGGCATCTAGGATAACACCAATCTACACAGCAAGGCATCTAGGACAACACCAATCTACACAGCAAGGCATCTGGGACAACACCAATCTACACAGCAAGGCATCTAGGACAACACCAATCTACACAGCAAGGCATCTGGGACAACACCAATCTACTACAGCAAGGCATCTAGGACAACAACAATCTACACAGCAAGGCATCTAGGACAACACCAATCTACACAGCAAGGCATCTAGGACAACACCAATCTACACAGCAAGGCATCTAGGACAACACCAATCTACACAGCAAGGCATCTAGGACAACACCAATCTACACAGCAAGGCATCTAGGATAACACCAATCTACACAGCAAGGCATCTAGGACAACACCAATCTACACAGCAAGGCATCTAGGACGACACCAATCTACACAGCAAGGCATCTAGGACGACACCAATCTACACAGCAAGGCATCTAGGACAACACCAATCTACACAGCAAGGCATCTAGGACAACACCAATCTACACAGCAAGGCATCTAGGACAACACCAATCTACACAGCAAGGCATCTAGGACAACACCAATCTACACAGCAAGGCATCTAGGACAACACCAATCTACACAGCAAGGCATCTAGGACAACACCAATCTACACAGCAAGGCATCTAGGACAACACCAATCTACACAGCAAGGCATCTAGGACAACACCAATCTACACAGCAAGGCATCTAGGACAACACCAATCTACACAGCAAGGCATCTAGGACAACACCAATCTACACAGCAAGGCATCTAGGACAACACCAATCTACACAGCAAGGCATCTAGGACAACACCAATCTACACAGCAAGGCATCTAGGACAACACCAATCTACACAGCAAGGCATCTAGGACAACACCAATCTACACAGCAAGGCATCTAGGACAACACCAATCTACACAGCAAGGCATCTAGGACAACACCAATCTACACAGCAAGGCATCTGGGACAACACCAATCTACACAGCAAGGCATCTGGGACAACACCAATCTACACAGCAAGGCATCTAGGACAACACCAATCTACACAGCAAGGCATCTAGGACAACACCAATCTACACAGCAAGGCATCTAGGACAACACCAATCTACACAGCAAGGCATCTAGGACAACACCAATCTACACAGCAAGGCATCTAGGACAACACCAATCTACACAGCAAGGCATCTAGGACAACACCAATCTACACAGCAAGGCATCTAGGACAACACCAATCTACACAGCAAGGCATCTGGGACAACACCAATCTACACAGCAAGGCATCTAGGACAACACCAATCTACACAGCAAGGCATCTAGGACAACACCAATCTACACAGCAAGGCATCTAGGACAACACCAATCTACACAGCAAGGCATCTGGGACAACACCAATCTACACAGCAAGGCATCTAGGACAACACCAATCTACACAGCAAGGCATCTAGGACAACACCAATCTACACAGCAAGGCATCTAGGACAACACCAATCTACACAGCAAGGCATCTAGGACAACACCAATCTACACAGCAAGGCATCTAGGACAACACCAATCTACACAGCAAGGCATCTAGGACAACACCAATCTACACAGCAAGGCATCTAGGACAACACCAATCTACACAGCAAGGCATCTAGGACAACACCAATCTACACAGCAAGGCATCTAGGACAACACCAATCTACACAGCAAGGCATCTAGGACAACACCAATCTACACAGCAAGGCATCTAGGACAACACCAATCTACACAGCAAGGCATCTAGGACAACACCAATCTACACAGCAAGGCATCTAGGACAACACCAATCTACACAGCAAGGCATCTAGGACAACACCAATCTACACAGCAAGGCATCTAGGACAACACCAATCTACACAGCAAGGCATCTAGGACAACACCAATCTACACAGCAAGGCATCTAGGACAACACCAATCTACACAGCAAGGCATCTAGGACAACACCAATCTACACAGCAAGGCATCTAGGACAACACCAATCTACACAGCAAGGCATCTAGGACAACACCAATCTACACAGCAAGGCATCTAGGACAACACCAATCTACACAGCAAGGCATCTAGGACAACACCAATCTACACAGCAAGGCATCTAGGACAACACCAATCTACACAGCAAGGCATCTAGGACAACACCAATCTACACAGCAAGGCATCTAGGACAACACCAATCTACACAGCAAGGCATCTAGGACAACACCAATCTACACAGCAAGGCATCTAGGACAACACCAATCTACACAGCAAGGCATCTAGGACAACACCAATCTACACAGCAAGGCATCTAGGACAACACCAATCTACACAGCAAGGCATCTAGGACAACACCAATCTACACAGCAAGGCATCTAGGACAACACCAATCTACACAGCAAGGCATCTAGGACAACACCAATCTACACAGCAAGGCATCTAGGACAACACCAATCTACACAGCAAGGCATCTAGGACAACACCAATCTACACAGCAAGGCATCTAGGACAACACCAATCTACACAGCAAGGCATCTAGGACAACACCAATCTACACAGCAAGGCATCTAGGACAACACCAATCTACACAGCAAGGCATCTAGGACAACACCAATCTACACAGCAAGGCATCTAGGACAACACCAATCTACACAGCAAGGCATCTAGGACAACACCAATCTACACAGCAAGGCATCTAGGACAACACCAATCTACACAGCAAGGCATCTAGGACAACACCAATCTACACAGCAAGGCATCTAGGACAACACCAATCTACACAGCAAGGCATCTAGGACAACACCAATCTACACAGCAAGGCATCTAGGACAACACCAATCTACACAGCAAGGCATCTAGGACAACACCAATCTACACAGCAAGGCATCTAGGACAACACCAATCTACACAGCAAGGCATCTAGGACAACACCAATCTACACAGCAAGGCATCTAGGACAACACCAATCTACACAGCAAGGCATCTAGGACAACACCAATCTACACAGCAAGGCATCTAGGACAACACCAATCTACACAGCAAGGCATCTAGGACGACACCAATCTACACAGCAAGGCATCTAGGACAACACCAATCTACACAGCAAGGCATCTAGGACGACACCAATCTACACAGCAAGGCATCTAGGACAACACCAATCTACACAGCAAGGCATCTAGGACAACACCAATCTACACAGCAAGGCATCTAGGACAACACCAATCTACACAGCAAGGCATCTAGGACAACACCAATCTACACAGCAAGGCATCTAGGACAACACCAATCTACACAGCAAGGCATCTAGGACAACACCAAATCTACACAGCAAGGCATCTAGGACAACACCAATCTACACAGCAAGGCATCTAGGACAACACCAATCTACACAGCAAGGCATCTAGGACAACACCAATCTACACAGCAAGGCATCTAGGACAACACCAATCTACACAGCAAGGCATCTAGGACAACACCAATCTACACAGCAAGGCATCTAGGACAACACCAAATCTACACAGCAAGGCATCTAGGACAACACCAATCTACACAGCAAGGCATCTAGGACAACACCAATCTACACAGCAAGGCATCTAGGACAACACCAATCTACACAGCAAGGCATCTAGGACAACACCAATCTACACAGCAAGGCATCTAGGACAACACCAATCTACACAGCAAGGCATCTAGGACAACACCAATCTACACAGCAAGGCATCTAGGACAACACCAATCTACACAGCAAGGCATCTAGGACAACACCAATCTACACAGCAAGGCATCTAGGACAACACCAATCTACACAGCAAGGCATCTAGGACAACACCAATCTACACAGCAAGGCATCTAGGACAACACCAATCTACACAGCAAGGCATCTAGGACAACACCAATCTACACAGCAAGGCATCTAGGACAACACCAATCTACACAGCAAGGCATCTAGGACAACACCAATCTACACAGCAAGGCATCTAGGACAACACCAATCTACACAGCAAGGCATCTAGGACAACACCAATCTACACAGCAAGGCATCTAGGACAACACCAATCTACACAGCAAGGCATCTAGGACAACACCAATCTACACAGCAAGGCATCTAGGACAACACCAATCTACACAGCAAGGCATCTAGGACAACACCAATCTACACAGCAAGGCATCTAGGACAACACCAATCTACACAGCAAGGCATCTAGGACGACACCAATCTACACAGCAAGGCATCTAGGACGACACCAATCTACACAGCAAGGCATCTAGGACGACACCAATCTACACAGCAAGGCATCTAGGACAACACCAATCTACACAGCAAGGCATCTAGGACAACACCAATCTACACAGCAAGGCATCTAGGACAACACCAATCTACACAGCAAGGCATCTAGGACAACACCAATCTACACAGCAAGGCATCTAGGACAACACCAATCTACACAGCAAGGCATCTAGGACAACACCAATCTACACAGCAAGGCATCTAGGACAACACCAATCTACACAGCAAGGCATCTAGGACAACACCAATCTACACAGCAAGGCATCTAGGACAACACCAATCTACACAGCAAGGCATCTAGGACAACACCAATCTACACAGCAAGGCATCTAGGACAACACCAATCTACACAGCAAGGCATCTAGGACAACACCAATCTACACAGCAAGGCATCTAGGACAACACCAATCTACACAGCAAGGCATCTAGGACAACACCAATCTACACAGCAAGGCATCTAGGACAACACCAATCTACACAGCAAGGCATCTAGGACAACACCAATCTAAACAGCAAGGCATCTGGGACAACACCAATCTACACAGCAAGGCATCTAGGACAACACCAATCTACACAGCAAGGCATCTAGGACAACACCAATCTACACAGCAAGGCATCTAGGACAACACCAATCTACACAGCAAGGCATCTAGGACAACACCAATCTACACAGCAAGGCATCTAGGACAACACCAATCTACACAGCAAGGCATCTAGGACAACACCAATCTACACAGCAAGGCATCTAGGACAACACCAATCTACACAGCAAGGCATCTAGGACAACACCAATCTACACAGCAAGGCATCTAGGACAACACCAATCTACACAGCAAGGCATCTAGGACAACACCAATCTACACAGCAAGGCATCTAGGACAACACCAATCTACACAGCAAGGCATCTAGGACAACACCAATCTACACAGCAAGGCATCTAGGACAACACCAATCTACACAGCAAGGCATCTAGGACAACACCAATCTACACAGCAAGGCATCTAGGACAACACCAATCTACACAGCAAGGCATCTAGGACAACACCAATCTACACAGCAAGGCATCTAGGACAACACCAATCTACACAGCAAGGCATCTAGGACAACACCAATCTACACAGCAAGGCATCTAGGACAACACCAATCTACACAGCAAGGCATCTAGGACAACACCAATCTACACAGCAAGGCATCTAGGACAACACCAATCTACACAGCAAGGCATCTAGGACAACACCAATCTACACAGCAAGGCATCTAGGACAACACCAATCTACACAGCAAGGCATCTAGGACAACACCAATCTACACAGCAAGGCATCTAGGACAACACCAATCTACACAGCAAGGCATCTAGGACAACACCAATCTACACAGCAAGGCATCTAGGACAACACCAATCTACACAGCAAGGCATCTAGGACAACACCAATCTACACAGCAAGGCATCTAGGACAACACCAATCTACACAGCAAGGCATCTAGGACAACACCAATCTACACAGCAAGGCATCTAGGACAACACCAATCTACACAGCAAGGCATCTAGGACAACACCAATCTACACAGCAAGGCATCTAGGACAACACCAATCTACACAGCAAGGCATCTAGGACAACACCAATCTACACAGCAAGGCATCTAGGACAACACCAATCTACACAGCAAGGCATCTAGGACAACACCAATCTACACAGCAAGGCATCTAGGACAACACCAATCTACACAGCAAGGCATCTAGGACAACACCAATCTACACAGCAAGGCATCTAGGACAACACCAATCTACACAGCAAGGCATCTAGGACAACACCAATCTACACAGCAAGGCATCTAGGACAACACCAATCTACACAGCAAGGCATCTAGGACAACACCAATCTACACAGCAAGGCATCTAGGACAACACCAATCTACACAGCAAGGCATCTAGGACAACACCAATCTACACAGCAAGGCATCTAGGACAACACCAATCTACACAGCAAGGCATCTAGGACAACACCAATCTACACAGCAAGGCATCTAGGACAACACCAATCTACACAGCAAGGCATCTAGGACAACACCAATCTACACAGCAAGGCATCTAGGACAACACCACATCTACACAGCAAGGCATCTAGGACAACAACAATCTACACAGCAAGGCATCTAGGACAACACCAATCATCTACACAGCAAGGCATCTAGGACAACACCAATCTACACAGCAAGGCATCTAGGACAACACCAATCTACACAGCAAGGCATCTAGGACAACACCAATCTACACAGCAAGGCATCTAGGACAACACCAATCTACACAGCAAGGCATCTAGGACAACACCAATCTACACAGCAAGGCATCTAGGACAACACCAATCTACACAGCAAGGCATCTAGGACAACACCAATCTACACAGCAAGGCATCTAGGACAACACCAATCTACACAGCAAGGCATCTAGGACAACACCAATCTACACAGCAAGGCATCTAGGACAACACCATATCTACACAGCAAGGCATCTAGGACAACACCAATCTACACAGCAAGGCATCTAGGACAACACCAATCTACACAGCAAGGCATCTAGGACAACACCAATCTACACAGCAAGGCATCTAGGACAACACCAATCTACACAGCAAGGCATCTAGGACAACACCAATCTACACAGCAAGGCATCTAGGACAACACCAATCTACACAGCAAGGCATCTAGGACAACACCAATCTACACAGCAAGGCATCTAGGACAACACCAATCTACACAGCAAGGCATCTAGGACAACACCAATCTACACAGCAAGGCATCTAGGACAACACCAATCTACACAGCAAGGCATCTAGGACAACACCAATCTACACAGCAAGGCATCTAGGACAACACCAATCTACACAGCAAGGCATCTAGGACAACACCAATCTACACAGCAAGGCATCTAGGACAACACCAATCTACACAGCAAGGCATCTAGGACAACACCAATCTACACAGCAAGGCATCTAGGACAACACCAATCTACACAGCAAGGCATCTAGGACAACACCAATCTACACAGCAAGGCATCTAGGACAACACCAATCTACACAGCAAGGCATCTAGGACAACACCAATCTACACAGCAAGGCATCTAGGACAACACCAATCTACACAGCAAGGCATCTAGGACAACACCAATCTACACAGCAAGGCATCTAGGACAACACCAATCTACACAGCAAGGCATCTAGGACAACACCAATCTACACAGCAAGGCATCTAGGACAACACCAATCTACACAGCAAGGCATCTAGGACAACACCAATCTACACAGCAAGGCATCTAGGACAACACCAATCTACACAGCAAGGCATCTAGGACAACACCAATCTACACAGCAAGGCATCTAGGACAACACCAATCTACACAGCAAGGCATCTAGGACAACACCAATCTACACAGCAAGGCATCTAGGACAACACCAATCTACACAGCAAGGCATCTAGGACAACACCAATCTACACAGCAAGGCATCTAGGACAACACCAATCTACACAGCAAGGCATCTAGGACAACACCAATCTACACAGCAAGGCATCTAGGACAACACCAATCTACACAGCAAGGCATCTAGGACAACACCAATCTACACAGCAAGGCATCTAGGACAACACCAATCTACACAGCAAGGCATCTAGGACAACACCAATCTACACAGCAAGGCATCTAGGACAACACCAATCTACACAGCAAGGCATCTAGGACAACACCAATCTACACAGCAAGGCATCTAGGACAACACCAATCTACACAGCAAGGCATCTAGGACAACACCAATCTACACAGCAAGGCATCTAGGACAACACCAATCTACACAGCAAGGCATCTAGGACAACACCAATCTACACAGCAAGGCATCTAGGACAACACCAATCTACACAGCAAGGCATCTAGGACAACACCAATCTACACAGCAAGGCATCTAGGACAACACCAATCTACACAGCAAGGCATCTAGGACAACACCAATCTACACAGCAAGGCATCTAGGACAACACCAATCTACACAGCAAGGCATCTAGGACAACACCAATCTACACAGCAAGGCATCTAGGACAACACCAATCTACACAGCAAGGCATCTAGGACAACACCAATCTACACAGCAAGGCATCTAGGACAACACCAATCTACACAGCAAGGCATCTAGGACAACACCAATCTACACAGCAAGGCATCTAGGACAACACCAATCTACACAGCAAGGCATCTAGGACAACACCAATCTACACAGCAAGGCATCTAGGACAACACCAATCTACACAGCAAGGCATCTAGGACAACACCAATCTACACAGCAAGGCATCTAGGACAACACCAATCTACACAGCAAGGCATCTAGGACAACACCAATCTACACAGCAAGGCATCTAGGACAACACCAATCTACACAGCAAGGCATCTAGGACAACACCAATCTACACAGCAAGGCATCTAGGACAACACCAATCTACACAGCAAGGCATCTAGGACAACACCAATCTACACAGCAAGGCATCTAGGACAACACCAATCTACACAGCAAGGCATCTAGGACAACACCAATCTACACAGCAAGGCATCTAGGACAACACCAATCTACACAGCAAGGCATCTAGGACAACACCAATCTACACAGCAAGGCATCTAGGACAACACCAATCTACACAGCAAGGCATCTAGGACAACACCAATCTACACAGCAAGGCATCTAGGACAACACCAATCTACACAGCAAGGCATCTAGGACAACACCAATCTACACAGCAAGGCATCTAGGACAACACCAATCTACACAGCAAGGCATCTAGGACAACACCAATCTACACAGCAAGGCATCTAGGACAACACCAATCTACACAGCAAGGCATCTAGGACAAAACCAATCTACACAGCAAGGCATCTAGGACAACACCAATCTACACAGCAAGGCATCTAGGACAACACCAATCTACACAGCAAGGCATCTAGGACAACACCAATCTACACAGCAAGGCATCTAGGACAACACCAATCTACACAGCAAGGCATCTAGGACAACACCAATCTACACAGCAAGGCATCTAGGACAACACCAATCTACACAGCAAGGCATCAAGGACAAGACCAATCTAAACAGCAAGGCATCTAGGACAACACCAATCTACACAGCAAGGCATCTAGGACAACACCAATCTACACAGCAAGGCATCTAGGACAACACCAATCTACACAGCAAGGCTATCTAGGACAACACCAATCTACACAGCAAGGCATCTAGGACAACACCAATCTACACAGCAAGGCATCGAGGACAACACCAATCTACACAGCAAGGCATCTAGGACAACACCAATCTACACAGCAAGGCATCAAGGACAACACCAATCTAAACAGCAAGGCATCTAGGACAACACCAATCTACACAGCAAGGCATCTAGGACAACACCAATCTACACAGCAAGGAATCTAGGACAACAACAATCTACACAGCAAGGCATCTAGGACAACACCAATCTACACAGCAAGGCATCTAGGACAACACCAATCTAAACAGCAAGGCATCTAGGACAACACCAATCTACACAGCAAGGCATCTAGGACAACACCAATCTACACAGCAAGGCATCTAGGACAACACCAATCTACACAGGAAGGCGAGATATTTTTTCTTCTTCTTTACCTTGTAAAGCTTTTTGGGATTTTTCTAAAATAGAAATGAAAGAAAAATAGATCACTAGCTCAGATTTAACGAGAATGAAATTGTAATTCCCCTAATGAGGCCTTAAAAGCATCCCATATTACAGTATATCGGGGCTTATCTTTAACCTCTATGTCTATATAATGGTAACGTTTTTTTGTTGTTGTTGTATTTAATACATTTAAGGGTGTTAAAGATGCCCTCTTCATTCTCCAAGTGTATTTTCTATTGGTGTAATTAAACATGATACTGGAGAATGATCTGATATCACCAGGTTAGGGATTTTTTTTTAACCCTGTAAATTGTTCAGTGTTTTTAAAATAAAAAAAATAGTCAAATCTTGAATAGATTTTATTTGAGAGAAATTGTAGTTTTTTTGTAGTTGGGAATAATCAATCTCCAGGTATCAGGTAGATTATTTGTAGAAATGAAAATATTTAGCCTCTTTGGAGTTTCCTTGAATTTGCCTTTTTTTTATATTGCTACGTCTGTCAATCTAATGTATGATGTAGCTCAGCTGCTAAAATACTACTTCCTGTCTGGATTACATGTAATGTATGATGTAGCTCAGCTGCTAAAATACTACTTCCTGTCTGGATTACATGTAATGTGTGATGTAGCTCAGCTGCTAAAATACTACTTCCTGTCTGGATTACATGTAATGTGTGATGTAGCTCAGCTGCTAAAATACTACTTCCTGTCTGGATTACATGTAATGTATGATGTAGCTCAGCTGCTAAAATACTACTTCCTGTCTGGATTACATGTAATGTGTGATGTAGCTCAGCTGCTAAAATACTACTTCCTGTCTGGATTACATGTAATGTATGATGTAGCTCAGCTGCTAAAATACTACTTCCTGTCTGGATTACATGTAATGTATGATGTAGCTCAGCTGCTAAAATACTACTTCCTGTCTGGATTACATGTAATGTATGATGTAGCTCAGCTGCTAAAATACTACTTCCTGTCTGGATTACATGTAATGTATGATGTAGCTCAGCTGCTAAAATACTACTTCCTGTCTGGATTACATGTAATGTATGATGTAGCTCAGCTGCTAAAATACTACTTCCTGTCTGGATTACATGTAATGTGTGATGTAGCTCAGCTGCTAAAATACTACTTCCTGTCTGGATTACATGTAATGTATGATGTAGCTCAGCTGCTAAAATACTACTTCCTGTCTGGATTACATGTAATGTATGATGTAGCTCAGCTGCTAAAATACTACTTCCTGTCTGGATTACATGTAATGTATGATGTAGCTCAGCTGCTAAAATACTACTTCCTGTCTGGATTACATGTAATGTATGATGTAGCTCTGCTGCTAAAATACTACTTCCTGTCTGGATTACATGTAATGTATGATGTAGCTCAGCTGCTAAAATACTACTTCCTGTCTGGATTACATGTAATGTATGATGTAGCTCACCTGCTAAAATAATAATTCCTCTCTGGATTTGATCTAATATTGCTTGAATTCTTGCTAAAACCCCCAGATTTGCACCTGGTGTGATATATAATGAAATCAATGTGTATTTTTCACCATGTAGGGAACAATTCAATATTAGAAAACATCCTTGGTCCGTGTGCTGGGATAAGGGAGTACTATTATTTATCAGGATGCCTACACATCTTCTGTTACTCCAGTAGGGGGCAGTATAGACCTGTTGTTACTACAGTAGGGGGCAGTATAGACCTGTTGTTACTCCAGTAGGGGGCAGTATAGACCTGTTGTTACTCCAGTAGGGGGCAGTATAGACCTGTTGTTACTACAGTAGGGGGCAGTATAGACCTGTTGTTACTACAGTAGAGGGCAGTATAGACCTGTTGTTACTACAGTAGGGGGCAGTATAGACCTGTTGTTACTCCAGTAGGGGGCAGTATAGACCTGTTGTTACTACAGTAGGGGGCAGTATAGACCTGTTGTTACTACAGTAGGGGGCAGTATAGACCTGTTGTTACTACAGCAGGGGGCAGTATAGACCTGTTGTTACTACAGTAGGGGGCAGTATAGACCTGTTGTTACTACAGTAGGGGGCAGTATAGACCTGTTGTTACTCCAGTAGGGGGCAGTATAGACCTGTTGTTACTACAGTATAGACCTGTTGTTACTCCAGTAGGGGGCAGTATAGACCTGTTGTTACTCCAGTAGGGGGCAGTATAGACCTGTTGTTACTCCAGTAGGGGGCAGTATAGACCTGTTGTTACTACAGTAGGGGGCAGTATAGACCTGTTGTTACTCCAGTAGGGGGCAGTATAGACCTGGTGTTACTCCAGTAGGGGGCAGTATAGACCTGGTGTTACTCCAGTAGGGGGCAGTATAGACCTGTTGTTACTACAGTAGGGGGCAGTATAGATCTGTTGTTACTACAGTAGGGGGCAGTATAGACCTGTTGTTACTACAGTAGGGGGCAGTATAGACCTGTTGTTACTACAGTAGGGGGCAGTATAGACCTGTTACTACAGTAGGGGGCAGTATAGACCTGTTGTTACTACAGTAGGGGGCAGTATAGACCTGTTGTTACTACAGTAGGGGGCAGTATAGACCTGTTGTTACTACAGTTGGGGGCAGTATAGACCTGTTGTTACTCCAGTAGGGGGCAGTATAGACCTGTTGTTACTACAGTAGGGGGTAGTATAGACCTGTTGTTACTACAGTAGGGGGCAGTATAGACCTGTTACTCCAGTAGGGGGCAGTATAGACCTGTTGTTACTACAGTAGGGGGCAGTATAGACCTGTTGTTACTCCAGTAGGGGGCAGTATAGACCTGTTGTTACTACAGTAGGGGGCAGTATAGACCTGTTGTTACTACAGTAGGGGGCAGTATAGACCTGTTGTTACTCCAGTAGGGGGCAGTATAGACCTGTTGTTACTACAGTAGGGGGGCAGTATAGACCTGTTGTTACTACAGTAGGGGGCAGTATAGACCTGTTGTTACTCCAGTAGGGGGCAGTATAGACCTGTTGTTACTACAGTAGGGGGCAGTATAGACCTGTTGTTACTACAGTAGGGGGCAGTATAGACCTGTTGTTACTACAGTAGGGGGCAGTATAGACCTGTTGTTACTACAGTAGGGGGCAGTATAGACCTGTTGTTACTCCAGTAGGGGGCAGTATAGACCTGTTGTTACTACAGTAGGGGGCAGTATAGACCTGTTGTTACTACAGTAGGGGGCAGTATAGACCTGTTGTTACTCCAGTAGGGGGCAGTATAGACCTGTTGTTACTACAGTAGGGGGCAGTATAGACCTGTTGTTACTACAGTAGGGGGGCAGTATAGACCTGTTGTTACTCCAGTAGGGGGCAGTATAGACCTGTTGTTACTACAGTAGGGGGCAGTATAGACCTGTTGTTACTACAGTAGGGGGCAGTATAGACCTGTTGTTACTACAGTAGGGGGCAGTATAGACCTGTTGTTACTCCAGTAGGGGGCAGTATAGACCTGTTGTTACTACAGTAGGGGGCAGTATAGACCTGTTGTTACTACAGTAGGGGGGCAGTATAGACCTGTTGTTACTCCAGTAGGGGGCAGTATAGACCTGTTGTTACTACAGTAGGGGGCAGTATAGACCTGTTGTTACTACAGTATAGACCTGTTGTTACTCCAGTAGGGGGCAGTATAGACCTGTTACTCCAGTAGGGGGCAGTATAGACCTGTTTTTACTACAGTAGGGGGCAGTATAGACCTGTTGTTACTCCAGTAGGGGGCAGTATAGACCTGTTACTACAGTAGGGGGCAGTATAGACCTGTTGTTACTCCAGTAGGGGGCAGTATAGACCTGTTGTTACTCCAGTAGGGGGCAGTATAGACCTGTTGTTACTACAGTAGGGGGGCAGTATAGACCTGTCGTTACTACAGTAGGGGGCAGTATAGACCTGTTGTTACTACAGTAGGGGGCAGTATAGACCTGTTGTTACTCCAGCAGGGGGCAGTATAGTCCTGTTGTCACTCCAGTAGGGGGCAGTATAGACCTGTTGTTACTACAGTATAGACCTGTTGTTACTACAGTAGGGGGCAGTATAGACCTGTCGTTACTCCAGTAGGGGGCAGTATAGACCTGTTGTTACTACAGTAGGGGGCAGTATAGACCTGTTGTTACTACAGTAGGGGGCAGTATAGACCTGTTGTTACTACAGTAGGGGGCAGTATAGACCTGTTGTTACTCCAGTAGGGGGCAGTATAGACCTGTTGTTACTCCAGCAGGGGGCAGTATAGACCTGTTGTTACTCCAGTAGGGGGCAGTATAGACCTGTTGTTACTCCAGTAGGGGGCAGTATAGACCTGTTGTTACTACAGTAGGGGGCAGTATAGACCTGTTGTTACTACAGTAGGGGGCAGTATAGACCTGTTACTCCAGTAGGGGGCAGTATAGACCTGTTGTTACTCCAGTAGGGGGCAGTATAGACCTGTTGTTACTCCAGTAGGGGGCAGTATAGACCTGTCGTTACTACAGTAGGGGGCAGTATAGACCTGTCGTTACTACAGTAGGGGGCAGTATAGACCTGTTGTTACTCCAGTAGGGGGCAGTATAGACCTGTTGTTACTACAGTAGGGGGCAGTATAGACCTGTTGTTACTCCAGTAGGGGGCAGTATAGACCTGTTGTTACTACAGTAGGGGGCAGTATAGACCTGTTGTTACTACAGTAGGGGGCAGTATAGACCTGTTGTTACTCCAGTAGGGGGCAGTATAGACCTGTTGTTACTCCAGTAGGGGGCAGTATAGACCTGTTGTTACTACAGTAGGGGGCAGTATAGACCTGTTACTCCAGTAGGGGGCAGTATAGACCTGTTGTTACTACAGTAGGGGGCAGTATAGACCTGTTACTACAGTAGGGGGCAGTATAGACCTGTTGTTACTCCAGTAGGGGGCAGTATAGACCTGTTGTTACTACAGTAGGGGGCAGTATAGACCTGTTGTTACTACAGTAGGGGGCAGTATAGACCTGTTGTTACTCCAGTAGGGGGCAGTATAGACCTGTTGTTACTCCAGTAGGGGGCAGTATAGACCTGTTGTTACTACAGTAGGGGGCAGTATAGACCTGTTGTTACTACAGTAGGGGGCAGTATAGACCTGTTGTTACTCCAGTAGGGGGCAGTATAGACCTGTTGTTACTCCAGTAGGGGGGCAGTATAGACCTGTTGTTACTACAGTAGGGGGCAGTATAGACCTGTTGTTACTACAGTAGGGGGGCAGTATAGACCTGTTGTTACTCCAGTAGGGGGGCAGTATAGACCTGTTGTTACTACAGTAGGGGGCAGTATAGACCTGTTGTTACTACAGTAGGGGGCAGTATAGACCTGTTGTTACTCCAGTAGGGGGCAGTATAGACCTGTTGTTACTACAGTAGGGGGCAGTATAGACCTGTTGTTACTACAGTAGGGGGCAGTATAGACCTGTTGTTACTCCAGTAGGGGGCAGTATAGACCTGTTGTTACTACAGTAGGGGGCAGTATAGACCTGTTGTTACTACAGTAGGGGGCAGTATAGACCTGTTGTTACTCCAGTAGGGGGCAGTATAGACCTGTTGTTACTACAGTAGGGGGCAGTATAGACCTGTTGTTACTACAGTAGGGGGAGGTATAGACCTGTTGTTACTACAGTAGGGGGCAGTATAGACCTGTTGTTACTACAGTAGGGGGCAGTATAGACCTGTTGTTACTCCAGTAGGGGGAGGTATAGACCTGTTGTTACTACAGTAGGGGGCAGTATAGACCTGTTGTTACTCCAGTAGGGGGCAGTATAGACCTGTTGTTACTACAGTAGGGGGCAGTATAGACCTGTTGTTACTCCAGTAGGGGGCAGTATAGACCTGTTGTTACTACAGTAGGGGGCAGTATAGACCTGTTGTTACTACAGTAGGGGGCAGTATAGACCTGTTGTTACTACAGTAGGGGGCAGTATAGACCTGTTGTTACTCCAGTAGGGGGCAGTATAGACCTGTTGTTACTCCAGTAGGGGGCAGTATAGACCTGTTGTTACTACAGTAGGGGGCAGTATAGACCTGTTGTTACTACAGTAGGGGGGCAGTATAGACCTGTTGTTACTACAGTAGGGGGCAGTATAGACCTGTTGTTACTCCAGTAGGGGGCAGTATAGACCTGTTGTTACTACAGTAGGGGGCAGTATAGACCTGTTGTTACTACAGCAGGGGCAGTATAGACCTGTTGTTACTACAGTAGGGGGCAGTATAGACCTGTTGTTACTCCAGTAGGGGCAGTATAGACCTGTTGTTACTCCAGTAGGGGGCAGTATAGACCTGTTGTTACTACAGTAGGGGGCAGTATAGACCTGTTGTTACTCCAGTAGGGGGGCAGTATAGACCTGTTGTTACTACAGTAGGGGGCAGTATAGACCTGTTGTTACTACAGTAGGGGGCAGTATAGACCTGTTGTTACTACAGTAGGGGGGCAGTATAGACCTGTTGTTACTCCAGTAGGGGGCAGTATAGACCTGTTGTTACTACAGTAGGGGGCAGTATAGACCTGTTGTTACTCCAGTAGGGGGCAGTATAGACCTGTTGTTACTACAGTAGGGGGCAGTATAGACCTGTTGTTACTCCAGTAGGGGGCAGTATAGACCTGTTGTTACTGCAGTAGGGGGCAGTATAGACCTGTTGTTACTCCAGTAGGGGGCAGTATAGACCTGTTGTTACTACAGTAGGGGCAGTATAGACCTGTTTTACTCCAGTAGGGGGCAGTATAGACCTGTTGTTACTCCAGTAGGGGGCAGTATAGACCTGTTGTTACTACAGTAGGGGGCAGTATAGACCTGTTGTTACTACAGTAGGGGGCAGTATAGACCTGTTGTTACTACAGTAGGGGGCAGTATAGACCTGTTGTTACTCCAGTAGGGGGCAGTATAGAGCTGTTACTACAGTAGGGGGCAGTATAGACCTGTTGTTACTACAGTAGGGGGCAGTATAGACCTGTTGTTACTACAGTAGGGGGCAGTATAGACCTGTTGTTACTACAGTAGGGGGCAGTATAGACCTGTTGTTACTACAGTAGGGGGCAGTATAGACCTGTTGTTACTACAGTAGGGGGCAGTATAGACCTGTTGTTACTCCAGTAGGGGGCAGTATAGACCTGTTGTTACTCCAGTAGGGGGCAGTATAGACCTGTCGTTACTACAGTAGGGGGGCAGTATAGACCTGTCGTTAGTACAGTAGGGGGCAGTATAGACCTGTTGTTACTCCAGTAGGGGGCAGTATAGACCTGTTGTTACTACAGTAGGGGGCAGTATAGACCTGTTGTTAATACAGTAGGGGGCAGCATAGACCTGTTGTTACTACAGTAGGGGGCAGTATAGACCTGTTGTTACTGCAGTAGGGGGCAGTATAGACCTGTTGTTACTACAGTAGGGGGCAGTATAGACCTGTTGTTACTCCAGTAGGGGGCAGTATAGACCTGTTGTTACTACAGTAGGGGGCAGTATAGACCTGTTGTTACTCCAGTAGGGGGCAGTATAGACCTGTCGTTAGTACAGTAGGGGGCAGTATAGACCTGTTGTTACTCCAGTAGGGGGCAGTATAGACCTGTTGTTACTCCAGTAGGGGGGCAGTATAGACCTGTTGTTACTACAGTAGGGGGCAGTATAGACCTGTTGTTACTACAGTAGGGGGCAGTATAGACCTTGTTACTGCAGTAGGGGGCAGTATAGTCCTGTTGTTACTACAGTAGGGGGCAGTATAGACCTGTTGTTACTACAGTAGGGGGCAGTATAGACCTGTTGTTACTATAGTAGGGGGCAGTATAGACCTGTTGTTACTACAGTAGGGGGCAGTATAGACCTGTTGTTACTATAGTAGGGGGCAGTATAGACCTGTTGTTACTACAGCAGGGGGCAGTATAGACCTGTTGTTACTCCAGTAGGGGGCAGTATAGACCTGTTGTTACTCCAGTAGGGGGCAGTATAGACCTGTTGTTTCTACAGTAGGGGGCAGTATAGACCTGTTGTTACTCCAGTAGGGGGCAGTATAGACCTGTTGTTTCTACAGTAGGGGGCAGTATAGACCTGTTGTTACTACAGTAGGGGGCAGTATAGACCTGTTGTTTCTACAGTAGGGGGCAGTATAGACCTGTTGTTACTCCAGTAGGGGGCAGTATAGACCTGTTGTTTCTACAGTAGGGGGCAGTATAGACCTGTTGTTTCTACAGTAGGGGGCAGTATAGACCTGTTGTTACTACAGTAGGGGGCAGTATAGACCTGTTGTTACTACAGTATAGACCTGTTGTTACTCCAGTAGGGGGCAGTATAGACCTGTTGTTACTCCAGTAGGGGGCAGTATAGACCTGTTGTTACTCCAGTAGGGGGCAGTATAGACCTGTTGTTACTACAGTAGGGGGCAGTATAGACCTGTTGTTACTCCAGTAGGGGGCAGTATAGACCTGTTGTTACTCCAGTAGGGGGCAGTATAGACCTGTTGTTACTCCAGTAGGGGGCAGTATAGACCTGTTGTTACTACAGTAGGGGGCAGTATAGACCTGTTGTTACTACAGTAGGGGGCAGTATAGACCTGTTGTTACTCCAGTAGGGGGCAGTATAGACCTGTTGTTACTCCAGTAGGGGGCAGTATAGACCTGTTGTTACTCCAGTAGGGGGCAGTATAGACCTGTTGTTAGTCCAGTAGGGGGCAGTATAGACCTGTTGTTACTACAGTAGGGGGCAGTATAGACCTGTTGTTACTACAGTAGGGGGCAGTATAGACCTGTTGTTACTACAGTAGGGGGCAGTATAGACCTGTTGTTACTCCAGTAGGGGGCAGTATAGACCTGTTGTTACTCCAGTAGGGGGCAGTATAGACCTGTTGTTACTCCAGTAGGGGGCAGTATAGATCTAACTCCAGCAGGAAAACCACAATCTGCTGACAAACTAAGTGTTCAAGAACCATATGAGCAGGCTAGTCATTTAACAACACATTTTTTATTTATTTATTTATTTTTATTAAAAATATATATTGGTATGTAACTGTTATGAAAGTTGTCAATGTTGTTGTTTTTTTATTTAACCGCCACTTTAAATGTGTACATGACACTGCAACAACATGTCAGTCAGTAATGTAGCAAAACAAACTGGATTATGTCACGGGAGAAAAGGAAAAGGAACTGATTCTGGGAGCCATCTTGTCTCAGGAGCAACAGGTGGTCGGGACATTCTTCAAAACAGGTCATCCCAGGAGGCAATCACAGCGTGTCCGTTTTGTTGGGTTGAGTAGCAAGGTGTCTGGCTGTGTAGTGGAGCCTGTCCGTGCGGTGGTTGGCTGTGCCTGGTATCAGGGCGGGTATCAGGGCTGGTATCAGGGCGGGTATCAGGGCCGGTATCAGAGCCGGTATCAGGGCGGGTATCAGGCGGGTATCAGGGCGGGTATCAGGGCGGGTATCAGGGCGGGTATCAGGGCGGGTATCAGGGGCGGGTATCAGGGCGGGTATCAGGGCGGGTATCAGGGCGGGTATCAGGGCGGGTATCAGGGCAGGTATCAGGGCTGGTATCAGGGCAGGTATCAGGGCTGGTATCAGAGCAGGTATCAGGGCTGGTATCAGGAGCAGGTATCAGGGCAGGTATCAGGGCTGGTATCAGGGCAGGTATCAGGGCAGGTATCAGGGCGGGTATCAGGGCGGGTATCAGGGGCGGGTATCAGGGCGGGTATCAGGGCGGGTATCAGGGCGGGTATCAGGGCAGGTATCAGGGCTGGTATCAGGGCAGGTATCAGGGCTGGTATCAGAGCAGGTATCAGGGCTGGTATCAGGAGCAGGTATCAGGGCTGGTACCAGGGCTGGTATCAGAGCAGGTATCAGGGCTGGTATCAGGAGCAGGTATCAGGGCAGGTATCAGGGCTGGTATCAGGGCAGGTATCAGGGCAGGTATCAGGAGCAGGTATCAGGGCTGGTATCAGGGCAGGTACCAGGGCTGGTACCAGGGCTGGTACCAGGGCAGGTATCAGGGCAGGTATCAGGGCTGGTATCAGGGCAGTACCTCTGCTTGTGGGCAGCGGGAGCTGAAGACTGTATGATAATGTTCTATAAGGATCTCAGTGAAGATGTTGAGCGGCGTTAGAGATGTCAGAGAGACAGAACCCTGAGAAGGCCAGGACAGATTGACACCAAACACACAAGCCAGGTTGGAGGGAGACATCTTGTTGACGATACTCTGCTGAGAGACCTGGAGGAGGAGGAGGAAGGGAGGAGAAGAGGGAGAGAGAGAGAGAGAGAGAAAGTGTTTACACTTGATCATGACTAAACAGACTGCCTGCCATTCAACCTAGTCCACATATAAAATGGCAACATCCTAATGATCTGTATGACAACAGAAGACCTGTTATTCCAGGAATGTATTTTACTCCTATTGGTTTGACACAGTACATGGTGGAACAGAAGCCTGCTAATCCACAAAAAAGCCCTTTAACAGCCTCCCATCAGCCCGGTCTGGTAACCAGTCTCCCATCAGCCCGGTCTGGTAACCAGTCTCCCATCAGCCCGGTCTGGTAACCAGTCTCCCCCATCAGCCCGGTCTGGTAACCAGTCTCCCATCAGCCCGGTCTGGTAACCAGTCTCCCATCAGCCCGGTCTGGTAACCAGTCTCCCATCAGCCCGGTCTGGTAACCAGTCTCCCATCAGCCCGGTCTGGTAACCAGTCTCCCCCATCAGCCCGGTCTGGTAACCAGTCTCCCCCATCAGCCCGGTCTGGTAACCAGTCTCCCATCAGCCCGGTCTGGTAACCAGTCTCCCATCAGCCCGGTCTGGTAACCAGTCTCCCCCATCAGCCCGGTCTGGTAACCAGTCTCCCATCAGCCCGGTCTGGTAACCAGTCTCCCATCAGCCCGGTCTGGTAACCAGTCTCCCCCATCAGCCCGGTCTGGTAACCAGTCTCCCATCAGCTCGGTCTGGTAACCAGTCTCCCATCAGCCCGGTCTGGTAACCAGTCTCCCCATCAGCCCGGTCTGGTAACCAGTCTCCCATCAGCTCGGTCTGGTAACCAGTCTCCCATCAGCCCGGTCTGGTAACCAGTCTCCCCCATCAGCCCGGTCTGGTAACCAGTCTCCCATCAGCCCGGTCTGGTAACCAGTCTCCCATCAGCCCGGTCTGGTAACCAGTCTCCCCCGTCAGCCCGGTCTGGTAACCAGTCTCCCCCGTCAGCCCGGTCTGGTAACCAGTCTCCCCCGTCAGCCCGGTCTGGTAACCAGTCTCCCCCGTCAGCCCGGTCTGGTAACCAGTCTCCCCCGTCAGCCCGGTCTGGTAACCAGTCTCCCCGTCAGCCCGGTCTGGTAACCAGTCTCCCCCGTCAGCCCGGTCTGGTAACCAGTCTCCCCCGTCAGCCCGGTCTGGTAACCAGTCTCCCCCATCAGCCCGGTCTGGTAACCAGTCTCCCATCAGCCCGGTCTGGTAACCAGTCTCCCCCGTCAGCCCGGTCTGGTAACCAGTCTCCCCCGTCAGCCCGGTCTGGTAACCAGTCTCCCCCGTCAGCCCGGTCTGGTAACCAGTCTCCCATCAGCCCGGTCTGGTAACCAGTCTCCCCCGTCAGCCCGGTCTGGTAACCAGTCTCCCATCAGCCCGGTCTGGTAACCAGTCTCCCCCATCAGCCCGGTCTGGTAACCAGTCTCCCATCAGCCCGGTCACCCAGGAGAGATCTGACTAGATGATACAGTCTAATACAGTCTCCCCATATTAACCTGCGGGTTACAGACAAGCAGCATTATATTAACATCACCATGAGAAGTGAATGTAAAGTCTCAGAGAGTGATGCTCAGCATTATTCTGTCTACCGGAGAACTTTATACATAGCCTGGGAGTCTTTACGATCTGGATCAGAGCAAGCCCTCATCCCAAAATGGCTCCCTATTCCCTACGGCTCCTGGTTAAAAGTAGTGCACTATATAGGGGCCAGGGTGCTGTTTGGGACACACGTGCAGTCTTCCTGTCTGAGGCCTTGTGGGTTAGTTCGGAGAGAAGGGTTTCTACAATTGAAAGCTCAGCGTTTCACACGGGACAGAGGGGAAGTGGGTTTGATTTTTCGCAACAGTGGAATATTATTGTAGTGGTCCGTTTTTTGTTTTTGTCCTAAAACGTCTACACGGCATTCATTTCGCTGTGCATTTTGATTTACAGCCTCCCCCCCTAAAAAAAAACAGGCATTTTCAGTAATATTTATTCAGTGGGCTTTGAGATGTTGTATTTTAAGAACATTACATTGTGTTAAGAGACTGTCTTCATATGAAGGACCAAAGCGAGATGTTTTGGCAGCTGGGTTGTATTGTGGAGACGGGCCAGAACATCAGCCGTGCAGCCCGATAGAAGGATAATGGTGTTCTGTTTAATGACGTGGTTCTGATCACGAAGAGGAAGCAGAGCGGTACTTCAGCACTATGTTGCCGTGCGGTGTTGCCGTGCGGTGTTGCCGTCGGTGTTGCCGTGCGGTGTCGTGTGTAGTCCCGTGTGGCTCAGTTGGTAGAGCATGGTGTTTGCAACGCCAGGGTTGTGGGTTCGATTCCCACGGGGGACCAGTACGGAGAAAAAATAATAATGATTTAAAAAAAAAAAAAAAAAAAACTGTATGAAATGTATGCATTCACTACTTACTGTAAGTCGCTCTGGATAAGAGCGTCTGCTAAATGACTAAAATGTAAAATGTAAATGTGTGTTGCGGTGTTGTCTGTTGCGGTGTTGTGTGTTGCCGTGGTGTGTTGCCGTGTGGCGTGGTGTGGTTGCCGTGCGGCATGGTGTGTCGCCGTGCGGTGTGTTTCCGTGCAGCGTTGTGTGTTGCGGTGTGTTGCGGTGTGTTGCTGTGCGGTGTTGTGTGTTGCCGTGCGGTGTTGTGTGTTGCCGTGCGGTGTTGTCTGTTGCGGTGTGTTGCCATGCGGCGTGGTGTGTTGCCGTGCGGCGTTGTGTGTTTCCGTGCAGCGTTATGTGTTGCGGTGTGGTGTGTTGCCGTGCGGTGTTGTGTGTTGCCGTGCGGTGTCGTGTGTTGCCGTGTGCTGCGTCATGCGGTGTTGTGTGTTGTGCGTCGCCGTGTGGTGTTGTGGTGTGTTGCGGTGTGTTGCCGTGCGGTGTTGTGTGTTGCCGTGCGGTGTTGTGTGTTGCCGTGCGGTGTTGTCTGTTGCGGTGTGTTGCCATGCGGCGTGGTGTGTTGCCGTGCGGCGTTGTGTGTTTCCGTGCAGCGTTATGTGTTGCGGTGTGTTGCCGTGCGGTGTGGTGTGTTTCCGTACGGTGTGGTGTGTTGCGTTGTGTGTTGCCGGTGCGGTGTTGTGTGTTGCCGTGCGGTGTTGTGTGTTGCCGTGCGGTGTTGCCGTGTGTTGCGGTGTGTTGCCGTGCGCTGTGGTGTGTTTCCGTGCAGCGTTATGTGTTGCGGTGTGTTGCCGTGCGGTGTGGTGTGTTTCCGTACGGTGTGGTGTGTTGCGTTGTGTGTTGCCGTGCGGCGTTGTGCGTTGTCGTGCGGTGTGGTGTGTTGCCGTGTGTTGCCGTGCGGTGTGGTGTGTTTCCGTACGGTGTGGTGTGTTGCCGTGTGTTGCCGTGCGGTGTGGTGTGTTTCCGTACGGTGTGGTGTGTTGCGTTGTGTGTTGCCGGTGCGGTGTTGTGCGTTGCCGTGCGGTGCTGTTACCATGTTCAGGAAACAGAGCAGGTACTTCAACACCATGTAGTTGTGTTCTGGTAGACTCTCTAGGATGTGTTTACAGGTGGTCACTTCGTAGGCTGCTCTCCACTCCTGGAACAACAAGCTGCATGTCACACATTACAATGCATGTTGAGGTTCTCTTTTCAGTTCAGATAGACTGGGTCACCACGGTCGGTTTCATATGTGACCCAATTCACCCCAGACTGCCCTTGACCAGCACAAAAACATCCTGTGGCGTACTGAATTAGCATCGAATAGCCCCCGCGATATGCAACTTTCCCAGGAAGTTAGGAACAAATATACACAGTCAGTTAGGAAAGCTAAGGCTAGCTTTTTCAAACAGAAATGTGCATGCTGTAGCATAAACTCCAAAAAGTTTTGGGACCCTGTAAAGTCCATGGAGAATAAGAGCACCTCCTCCCAGCTGCCCACTGCACTGAGGATAGGAAACACTGTTACCACTGATAAATCTACGATAATCGATGATTTCAATAAGAATTTTTCTACGGCTGGCAATGCTTTCCACCTGGCTACCCCAACCCCGGCCAACAGCTCTGCATCTCCCGCAGAAACTTGCCCAAGCCCCCCTTCCCCCCGCTTCTCCTTCACCCAAATCTAGATAGCTGATGTTCTGAAAGAGCTGCAAAACCTGGATCCCTACAAAACAGCCGGGCTAGACAATCTGGACCCTCTCTTTCTAAATGTATCCGCCGATATTGTTGCAATCCCTATTACTAGCCTGTTCAATCTCTTTTTCGTATCATCTGAGATCCCCAAAGATTGGAAAGCTGCAGCGGTCATCCCCCTCTTCAAAGGGGGAGACACTCTAGACCCAAACTGTTATAGACCTATATCCATCCTGCCCTGCCTTTCTAAAATCTTCGAAAGCCAAGAAAATAAACAAATCACCGACCATTTCGAATCACGAGTCTCTCTCAACAGAGAGAGCCGTCGACGACGACAGAGAGAGAGCCGTCGTCGACAACGAGAGAGCCGTCGTCGACAACGAGAGAGCCGTCGTCGACAACGAGAGAGCCGTCGACATGTGACATTTTAAAGAGATGGGTGGAGCTAAGGCTTAAGAGGGCGTGTGAACGATGCTGACGGAGAAACTCTCTAGAAAAACGAATATTATTGGACCCGTCTCACAACAGTGTGTTCCAACAGTGTGTTCAACAGTGTGTTCCAACAGTGTGTTCCAACAGTGTGTTCCAACAGTGTGTTCCAACAGTGTGTTCCAACAGTGTGTTCCAACAGTGTGTTCCAACAGTGTGTCCAACAGTGTGTTCAACAGTGTGTTACAACAGTGTGTTCAACAGTGTGTTCAACAGTGTGATCCAACAGTGTGTTCCAACAGTGTGTTCCAACAGTGTGTCCAACAGTGTGTTCAACAGTGTGTTGTAACAGTGTGTTACAACAGTGTGTTACAACAGTGTGTTACAACAGTGTGTTACAACAGTGTGTTACAACAGTGTGTTCAACAGTGTGTTCCACAGTGTGTTCCAACAGTGTGTTCCAACAGTGTGTTCCAACAGTGTGTTACAACAGTGTGTTACAACAGTGTGTTCAACAGTGTGTCCAACAGTGTGTCCAACAGTGTGTTCCAACAGTGTGTTCAACAGTGTGTTACAACAGTGTGTTACAACAGTGTGTTACAACAGTGTGTCCAACAGTGTGCCCAACAGTGTGTTCAACAGTGTGTTCCAACAGTGTGTTACAACAGTGTGTTACAACAGTGTGTTCAACAGTGTGTTCAACAGTGTGTTACAACAGTGTGTCACAACAGTGTGTCACAACAGTGTGTCACAACAGTGTGTCACAACAGTGTGTTACAACAGTGTGTTACAACAGTGTGTTACAACAGTGTGTTACAACAGTGTGTTCAACAGTGTGTTCAACAGTGTGTTCAACAGTGTGTCCAACAGTGTGTTACAACAGTGTGTTCAACAGTGTGTTCAACAGTGTGTTCCAACAGTGTGTTACAACAGTGTGTTACAACAGTGTGTTACAACAGTGTGTCACAACAGTGTGTCACAACAGTGGGTCACAACAGTGGGTCACAACAGTGTGTTACAACAGTGTGTTACAACAGTGTGTTCCAACAGTGTGTTCAACAGTGTGTTCAACAGTGTGTTACAACAGTGTGTCACAACAGTGTGTTACAACAGTGTGTTACAACAGTGTGTTCAACAGTGTGTTATAACAGTGTGTTCAACAGTGTGTTACAACAGTGTGTTACAACAGTGTGTTACAACAGTGTGTTACAACAGTGTGTTACAACAGTGTGTTACAACAGTGTGTTACAACAGTGGGTCACAACAGTGTGTTACAACAGTGTGTTACAACAGTGTGTTCAACAGTGTGTTACAACAGTGTGTTCAACAGTGTGTTACAACAGTGTGTCACAACAGTGTGTCACAACAGTGTGTTACAACAGTGTGTTACAACAGTGTGTTACAACAGTGTGTTCAACAGTGTGTTCAACAGTGTGTCCAACAGTGTGTTACAACAGTGTGTTACAACAGTGTGTCACAACAGTGTGTCACAACAGTGTGTCCAACAGTGTGTTACAACAGTGTGTTACAACAGTGTGTTCCAACAGTGTGTTCCAACAGTGTGTTCCAACAGTGTGTTACAACAGTGTGTTACAACAGTGTGTTACAACAGTGTGTCACAACAGTGTGTTACAACAGTGTGTTACAACAGTGTGTTACAACAGTGTGTTCAACAGTGTGTTCAACAGTGTGTTACAACAGTGTGTCACAACAGTGTGTCACAACAGTGTGTCACAACAGTGTGTTACAACAGTGTGTTACAACAGTGTGTTCAACAGTGTGTTCAACAGTGTGTTCAACAGTGTGTCCAACAGTGTGTTACAACAGTGTGTTACAACAGTGTGTTCAACAGTGTGTTCCAACAGTGTGTTACAACAGTGTGTTACAACAGTGTGTTACAACAGTGTGTTACAACAGTGTGTCACAACAGTGTGTCACAACAGTGGGTCACAACAGTGGGTCACAACAGTGTGTTACAACAGTGTGTTACAACAGTGTGTTCCAACAGTGTGTTCAACAGTGTGTTCAACAGTGTGTTACAACAGTGTGTCACAACAGTGTGTTACAACAGTGTGTTACAACAGTGTGTTACAACAGTGTGTTCAACAGTGTGTTATAACAGTGTGTTCAACAGTGTGTTACAACAGTGTGTTACAACAGTGTGTTACAACAGTGTGTTACAACAGTGTGTTACAACAGTGGGTCACAACAGTGTGTTACAACAGTGTGTTACAACAGTGTGTTCAACAGTGTGTTACAACAGTGTGTTCAACAGTGTGTTACAACAGTGTGTCACAACAGTGTGTCACAACAGTGTGTTACAACAGTGTGTTACAACAGTGTGTTACAACAGTGTGTTCAACAGTGTGTTCAACAGTGTGTTACAACAGTGTGTCCAACAGTGTGTTACAACAGTGTGTCACAACAGTGTGTCACAACAGTGTGTCCAACAGTGTGTTACAACAGTGTGTTACAACAGTGTGTTACAACAGTGTGTTCCAACAGTGTGTTCCAACAGTGTGTTCCAACAGTGTGTTACAACAGTGTGTTACAACAGTGTGTTACAACAGTGTGTTACAACAGTGTGTCACAACAGTGTGTTACAACAGTGTGTTACAACAGTGTGTTACAACAGTGTGTTCAACAGTGTGTTACAACAGTGTGTTCAACAGTGTGTTACAACAGTGTGTTCAACAGTGTGTTACAACAGTGTGTTACAACAGTGTGTTACAACAGTGGGTCACAACAGTGTGTCACAACAGTGTGTCACAACAGTGTGTTCAACAGTGTGTTACAACAGTGTGTTCAACAGTGTGTTACAACAGTGTGTCACAACAGTGTGTTACAACAGTGTGTTCCAACAGTGTGTCCCAACAGTGTGTCACAACAGTGTGTTACAACAGTGTGTTACAACAGTGTGTTACAACAGTGTGTTCAACAGTGTGTTCAACAGTGTGTTACAACAGTGTGTTCAACAGTGTGTTACAACAGTGTGTTACAACAGTGTGTTACAACAGTGGGTCACAACAGTGTGTTACAACAGTGTGTTACAACAGTGTGTTACAACAGTGTGTCACAACAGTGTGTTACAACAGTGTGTTACAACAGTGTGTTCCAACAGTGTGTTACAACAGTGTGTTCAACAGTGTGTTCCAACAGTGTGTTCCAACAGTGTGTTACAACAGTGTGTTCAACAGTGTGTTACAACAGTGTGTTCAACAGTGTGTTACAACAGTGTGTTCAACAGTGTGTCACAACAGTGTGTCACAACAGTGTGTCACAACAGTGTGTTACAACAGTGTGTTCAACAGTGTGTTCCAACAGTGTGTTACAACAGTGTGTTACAACAGTGTGTTACAACAGTGTGTCACAACAGTGGGTCACAACAGTGTGTTACAACAGTGGGTCACAACAGTGGGTCACAACAGTGTGTCACAACAGTGTGTTACAACAGTGTGTTACAACAGTGGGTCACAACAGTGTGTCACAACAGTGTGTTACAACAGTGTGTTACAACAGTGGGTCACAACAGTGGGTTACAACAGTGTGTTACAACAGTGTGTTACAACAGTGTGTTACAACAGTGTGTTACAACAGTGTGTTACAACAGTGTG
This sequence comes from Salmo salar, assembly GCF_905237065.1. Lineage (NCBI taxonomy): Eukaryota > Metazoa > Chordata > Actinopteri > Salmoniformes > Salmonidae > Salmo > Salmo salar. The sequence goes on from NW_025548972.1 coordinate 29,324, forward strand.
TTACAACAGTGTGTTAGCCTGCAGAGCTAAAAAGCCTCGGCAGGCACATGTACTCACGGACGATGTCCTGTATCTGGTGGTAGAGGGCGAAGGTGAGCAGGGGTTCAGGAAGCTCTCTGAGGAAGGTCTTCAGGATGACAGCAGGCACATGGATGTCTCCATACTGCTCAAACACCACTGGCTTCCCTGAGGAGGAGAGACAGAGACCTGATAACAGACTAACTGAGCTTCCCCTGAGGAAGAGAGAGACAGAGACCTGATAACAGACTAACTGAGCTTCCCCTGAGGAGGAGAGACAGAGACCTGATAACAGACTAACTGAGCTTCCCTGAGGAGGAGAGAGACAGAGACCTGATAACAGACTAACTGAGCTTCCCTGAGGAAGAGAGAGACAGAGACCTGATAACAGACTAACTGAGCTTCCCTGAGGAGGAGAGACAGAGACCTGATAACAGACTAACTGAGCTTCCCTGAGGAAGAGAGAGACAGAGACCTGATAACAGACTAACTGAGCTTCCCCTGAGGAAGAGAGAGACAGAGACCTGATAACAGACTAACTGAGCTTCCCTGAGGAAGAGAGAGACAGAGACCTGATAACAGACTAACTGAGCTTCCCTGAGGAAGAGAGACAGAGACCTGATAACAGACTGAGCTCCCCTGAGGAAGAGAGAGACAGAGACCTGATAACAGACTGAGCTTCCCCGAGGAAGAGAGACAGAGAGTTGTACTCTTCTTTCTGCACATAGACCAGCTATACAGAGACCTGATAACCGACTAACTGAGCTTCCCCTGAGGAAGAGAGAGACAGAGACCTGATAACAGACTAACTGAGCTTCCCCTGAGGAAGAGAGACAGAGACCGGATAACAGACTAACTGAGCAGCTAAAAAACCTGGACCACAAATTCATCCTCTGACTGATGGTGACCATCGAACTTCATTATGAATACTGAGCACACAGGAAGTCTATCTGAGTCCAGAGTAAAACGATTCCATGGACAACCCTGACGCAAATGCTACATTCAAAAGTATTGAAATTGAATTATTGATTGTTACAATTGTCATGTTTTCTACAAATCTCTCTCTGTACAGTATCTAGTATGTGGTTGATTGATTCTACATGTTCTCAGACAGTAAGGGGTTTGACTCATGGAAACTCAGCCTGCTGCAGTCTGGGGGGGGGATTATGGATGTTATAGAGGCTCCATCTCACCCTGGTTGTAGAGCTAATAGAGGTTATAAAGGTTATTATGGATGTTATAGAGGTTCCATCTCCCTCTGGTTAAAGAGCTAATAGAGGTTATAAAGGTTATTATGGGTGTTATAGAGCTCCCATCTCACCCTGGTTGTAGAGCTAATAGGAGGTTATAAAGGTTATTATGAATGTTATAGAGGTTCCATCTCCCTCTGGTTAAAGAGCTAATAGAGGTTATAAAGGTTATTATGGATGTTATAAAGGTTATTATGGATGTTATAGTGGTTCCATCTCACCCTGGTTGTAGAGCTTCTGGACGTCCTTGATGAGCTGAACACGAGCGGACCTCCTGAACATACCTTCTGTCTGGAGGCCTGAGGAGAGGTGGGAGGGAGTGAAAGGCTTCAACAGCTATTACTGTAGAGGTCCTGTACCTGATCCAAGGTCCTACCAGACAGCTCCTACCTCAACTATTACTGTAGAGGTCCTGTACCTGATCCAAGGTCCTACCAGACAGCTCCTACCTCAACTATTACTGTAGAGGTCCTGTACCTGATCCAAGGTCCTACCAGACAGCTCCTACCTCAACTATTACTGTAGAGGTCCTGTACCTGATCCAAGGTCCTACCAGACAGCTCCTACCTCAACTATTACTGTAGAGGTCCTGTACCTGATCCAAGGTCCTACCAGACAGCTCCTACCTCAACTATTACTGTAGAGGTCCTGTACCTGATCCAAGGTCCTACCAGACAGCTCCTACCTCAACTATTACTGTAGAGGTCCTGTACCTGATCCAAGGTCCTACCAGACAGCTCCTACCTCAACTATTACTTGTAGAGGACCTGTACCTGATCCAAGGTCCTACCAGACAGCTCCTACCTCAACTATTACTGTAGAGGACCTGTACCTGATCCAAGGTCCTACCAGACAGCTCCTACCTCAACTATTACTGTAGAGGACCTGTACCTGATCCAAGGTCCTACCAGACAGCTCCTACCTCAACTATTACTGTAGAGGTCCTGTACCTGATCCAAGGTCCTACCAGACAGCTCCTACCTCAACTATTACTGTAGAGGACCTGTACCTGATCCAAGGTCCTACCAGACAGCTCCTACCTCAACTATTACTGTAGAGGACCTGTACCTGATCCAAGGTCCTACCAGACAGCTCCTACCTCAACTATTACTGTAGAGGTCCTGTACCTGATCCAAGGTCCTACCTCAACTATTACTGTAGAGGTCCTGTACCTGATCCAAGGTCCTACCAGACAGGTCCTACCAGACAGCTCCTAGCTTCTTACCTTTGTCTTTGAGATAAGACACAGTCTGGGACATCACAGGAGGGATCATAACACCCCTGGTTCTTCTCACCAATACTGGAAACAGAACACGTCTAGTTCAGTCGGCTTGCAGTGTTGGTACATCATATTAGTTGGCATCACCATGGTGGAAATATGGAGCGGCTGGGGGGGGTTGGGGACGATTAAAGGGGACTCGGCTAAATACTCACTATTGCAGGCTGACTCCAAACTGCTGAGTGGGCAGGGGAGGTCTGGGGGAGGAGTCTTAGATGAGGGGTGCGGACCTCCCTTCTGGGCCGCCTGCAGCCTCTCGTCATGCCTGTAGTAAATACATGGTCATATAAAGTTGAAGTCGGAAGTTTACATCCACTTAGGTTGGAGTCATTAAAACTTGTTTTTTCAACCACTCCACAAATGACTTGTCAACAAACTATAGTTTTGGCAAGTCGGTTAGGACATCTACTTTCTGCATGACACAAGTCATCTTTCCAACAATTGTTTACAGACAGATTATTTCACTTATAATTCACTGTATCATAATTCCAGTGGGGCAGAAGTTTACATACACTAAGTTGACTGTGCCTTTAAACAGCTCGGAAAATTCCAGAAAATGATGTCATGGCTTTAGAAGCTTCTGATAGGCTAATTGACATAATTTGAGTCAATTGGAGGTGTACCTGTGGATGTATTTCAAGGTCAACCTTCAAACGCAGTGCCTCTTTGCTTGACATCATGGGAAAATCAAAAGAAATCAGCCAAGATCTCAGGAAGAAAAAGATTTGACCTCCACAAGTCTGGTTCATCCTTGGGAGCAATTTCCAAACGCCTGAAGGTACCATGTTCATCTGTACAAACAGTAGTACGCAAGTATAAACACCATGGGACCACGCAGCCGTCATACCGCTCAGGAAGGAGACAGCGTTCTGTCTCCTAGAGATGAATGTACTTTGGTGGGAAAAGTGCAAATCAATCCCAGAACAACAGCAAAGGACCTTGTGAAGATGCTGGAGGAAACAGGTACAAAAGTATCTATATCCACAGTAAAACGAGTCCTATATCGACATTACCTGAAAGGCCGCTCAGCAAGAAAGAAGCCACTGCTCCAAAACCACCATAAAAAAGCCAGACTACGGTTTGCAACTGCACATAGGGACAAAGATCATACTTTTTGGAGAAATGTCCTCTGGTCTGATGAAACAAAAATAGAACTGTTTAGCCATAATGACCATCGTTATGTTTGGAGGAAAAGGGGGAGGCTTGCAAGCCAAAGAACACCATCCCAACCGTGAAGCACGGGGGGTGGCAGCATCATGTTGTGGGGGGTGCTTTGCTGCAGGAGGGACTGGTGCACTTCACAAAATAGATGGCATCATGAGGAAGGAAAAGTATGTGGATATATTGAAGCAACATCTCAAGACATCAGTCAGGAAGTTAAAGCTTGGTCGCAAATGCGTCTTCCAAATGGACAATAACCGCAAGCATACTTCCAAAGTTATGGCAAAATGGCTTACGGACAACAAAGTCAAGGTATTGGAGTGGCCATCACAAAGCCCTGACCTCAAACCTGTGGAAAATTTGTGGGCAGAACTGAAAAAGCATGTGCGAGCAAGGAGGCCTACAAACCTGACTCCAGTTACGCCAGCTCTGTCAAGAGGAATGGGCCAAAATTCACCCAACGTTTTGTGGGAAGCCTGTGGAAGGCTACCCAAAACATTTGACCCAAGTTAAACAATTTAAAGGCAATGCTACCAAATATTAATTGAGTGTATGTAAACGTCTGACCCACTGGGAATGTGATGAAAGAAATAAAAGCTGAAATAAATCATTCTCTCTACTATTATTCTGACGTTTCACATTCTTAAAATAAAGTGGTGATCCTAACTGACCTAAGACAGGGAATTTTTACTAGGATTAAATGTCAGGAATTGTGAAAAACTGAGTTTAAATGTATTTGGCTAAGGTGTATGTAAACTTCCGACTTCAACTGTATGTTACATGAATACAGTACAGTACCTCCGTGGCTGGTTGGATACATGAATACAGTACAGTACCTACAGGGTTAAGGTCAGGGGTTAAGGTCAGGTAGTTAGGGTTAAGGCCAGGTAGTTAGGGTTAAGGCCAGGTAGTTAGGGAGGTCAGGTAGTTAGTTAGGGTTAAGGCCAGGTAGTTAGTTAGGGTTAAGGCCAGGTAGTTAGGGTGAAGGTCAGGGAGTTAGGGTGAAGGTCAGGTAGTTAGGGAGAAGGTCAGGTAGTTAGGGTGAAGGTCAGGTAGTTAGGGTGAAGGTCAGGTAGTTAGGGTGAAGGTCAGGTAGTTAGGGTGAAGGTCAGGTAGTTAGGGTGAAGGTCAGGTAGTTAGGGTGAAGGTCAGGTAGTTAGGGTGAAGGTCAGGTAGTTAGGGAGAAGGTCAGGTAGTTAGGGTTAAGGTCAGGGAGTTCGGGTGAAGGTCAGGGAGTTTGGGTGAAGGTCAGGGAGTTAGGGTGAAGGTCAGGTAGTTAGGGTTAAGGTCAGGTAGTTAGGGTTAAGGTCAGGTAGTTAGGGTTAAGGTCAGGTAGTTAGGGTTAAGGTCAGGGGTCAGGGGTTAAGGTCAGGGGTCAGGGGTTAAGGTAGTGGTATAGAGGTGTAACCTACCTGAGGACATCAGGTGGGATGATGAGCTGATCCCAGCTCAGGTGATCTCTGAGCTCAGCCAGGTAGTTAGGGTTAAGGTCAGGTAGTTAGGGTTAAGGTCATGGGTCAGGGTTAAGGTCAGGTAGTTAGGGTTAAGGCCAGGTAGTTAGGGTTAAGGTCAGGTAGTTAGGGATAAGGTCAGGGGTCAGGGGTAAGGTCAGGTAGTTAGGGTGAAGGTCAGGTAGTTAGGGTTAAGGTCAGGGTCAGGGTTAAGGTCAGGTAGTTAGGGTTAAGGCCAGGTAGTTAGGGTTAAGGTCAGGTAGTTAGGGTTAAGGTCAGGGGTCAGGGGTAAGGTCAGGTAGTTAGGGTTAAGGTCAGGTAGTTAGGGTTAAGGTCAGGGTCAGGGTTAAGGTCAGGGTTAAGGTCAGGTAGTTAGGGTTAAGGCCAGGTAGTTGGGGCTAAGGTCAGGGGTAAGGTCAGGTAGTTAGGGTGAAGGTCAGGTAGTTAGGGTGAAGGTCAGGTAGTTAGGGTGAAGGTCAGGTAGTTAGGGTGAAGATCAGGTAGTTAGGGTGAAGGTCAGGTAGTTAGGGTGAAGGTCAGGTAGTTAGGGTTAAAGTCAGGTAGTTAGGGTTAAGGTCAGGGGTTAAGGTATGGTAGGGTTAAGGTCAGGGGTTAAGGTAGTGGTATAGAGGTGTAACCTACCTGAGGACATCAGGTGGGATGATGAGCTGATCCCAGCTCAGGTGATCTCTGAGCTCAGCCAGGTAGTTCACATAGGTCAGCTTCTTACAAAACTTGTGACTAAAAAAACAGGAAGAACAGAATGTTGGAAAGGTCAGTCAATATGACAAACGTCTTTCATAGCCATGAATACTGTTGTGGAGACGAGACTTAGAGATGTACAGTACAGGCCTGAACGGCAACTTTACTGTAGAATGATGACTGGGCACCATACCTGATGAGTGGTGGGAATATACTGTATTCTAGAGCTTTACTGTAGAATGATGACTGGGCACCATACCTGATGAGTGGTGGGAATATACTGTATTCTAGAGCTTTACTGTAGAATGATGACTGGGCACCATACCTGATGAGTGGTTGGAATATACTGTATTCTAGAACTTTACTGTAGAATGATGACTGGGCACCATACCTGATGAGTGGTGGGAATATACTGTATTCTAGAGCTTTACTGTAGAATGATGACTGGGCACCATACCTGATGAGTGGTTGGAATATACTGTATTCTAGAGCTTTACTGTAGAATGATGACTGGGCACCATACCTGATGAGTGGTTGGAATATACTGTATTCTAGAGCTTTACTGTAGAATGATGACTGGGCACCATACCTGATGAGTGGTGGGAATATACTGTATTCTAGATCTTTACTGTAGAATGATGACTGGGCACCATACCTGATGAGTGGTGGGAATATACTGTATTCTAGATCTTTACTGTAGAATGATGACTGGGCACCATACCTGATGAGTGGTTGGAATATACTGTATTCTAGAGCTTTACTGTAGAATGATGACTGGGCACCATACCTGATGAGTGGTTGGAATATACTGTATTCTAGAGCTTTACTGTAGAATGATGACTGGGCACCATATCTGATGAGTGGTGGGAATATACTGTATTCTAGAGCTTTACTGTAGAATGATGACTGGGCACCATACCTGATGAGTGGTTGGAATATACTGTATTCTAGAGCTTTACTGTAGAATGATGACTGGGCACCATACCTGATGAGTGGTTGGAATATACTGTATTCTAGAGCTTTACTGTGGAATGATGACTGGGCACCATACCTGATGAGTGGTTGGAATATATTCCAGATGATTCTGATAAAGTTAGTAGGATGGATCGACATAGAGGGCTTTCAGGTTCTTCTTGTACCTGTCAGGAAATACATTGGCACACACACACACACACACACACACACACACACACACACACACACACACACACACACACACACACACACACACACACAGTAAACATAATTCTGGAAAAACTGGCTCATATCGAGTTATATTTTGTTTGAGAGGGCTTGAAAAGTCGTAGGTTAGAGGAGATCAGGGTGACTTACTTCCTGTCAAATTCTCTGTATGCGTTTCGTAGTCCAGTGTAGTGAGGGCTTGTTGTTGCTGCGGAGACCATGGTGGAAGTACACTACCGTATAATCACTCTCTACGTACTGGTCCAGAGTGTACATCAGATACCTACAGCCAGGGAGAGGAGAGAGTAGAGCAGAACACTCAGGTAACTGCCCAAAATAAAACGGAAACTCTTGGCTCAGTTGGTAGAGCATGGTGTGTGCAACGCCAGGGTTGTGGGTTCGATTCCCACGGGGGGCCAGTACAAAAAATGCATGAAATGAAATGAAATGTATGCATTCACTACTGTAAGTCGCTCTGGATAAGAGCGTCTGCTAAATGACTAAAATGTAAATGTAAAATGTAAATGAAGGATACAAAGTATATTGAAAGCATGTGCTTCCACACAGGTGTGATTCATGAGTTCATTAAGCAATTAACATCCCATCATGCTTAGGGTCATGTATGTTATTTTGGGTACCGTGGGTAAGGCCCCATAGGATGCCAATGCCCCCCTCCCATCCACAAGACAGGAAGGTTCACCGAATGGTTTGATGAGCATGAAAACCCATGTAAACCATATTCCATGGCCGTCTCAGTCACCAGATCTCAACTGAACACTTATGGGAGATTCTGCAGGCGGCGCCAAAATGATTCAATTGAAATTGTGTCACTGACCTTAAACACAATATGTTTTTAGAATAATTTTACAAATTAATAAAAATGCAAAGCTGAAATGTACATAGCCCCTATGTTAGGTATGAGCTCTGTGTCACCTTCGCTCTCCCTCCATGTTTGTTTGTGTTGCAAATTTCCTTCCACACGGCACGTCCAATGGAACGGGAAAAATATTGTCGTAAAGAGTGTGATTTGCGACACAACGAAATAAAAATGACAGAGCAGAATATGAAACGATCGACGTTTTTACCAATCGTCACGCGATATAAATATCGTCATATCGCCCAGCCCTACGAGGAATAGGTCAGTTTATCTAATGAGCAACAGAAAAAACATATGTGCCAATCGGGAGAATTACCCAGAAAGACTCACTGCTGTAAATCGCTACCAAAGAGAAGTTTCTAACATGAATTGACTCAGGGGTGTGAGATACTGATGTAAACTAGATAATTCTGTAATTAATTTTCAAACAATTTGCTAAAATGTCTAAAAAACATGTTTTCACTTCGTCATTACAGGGTATTTGTGTGTAGAATGATTCCATTTTGAATTCAAGCTGTAACATAATAAATACAATGTGGAATAAGTCCAGGGGTATGAATACTTTCTGAAGGCCCTGTAGATATGGACTACATATAGCAGAACAGACCATAGAGGACGTTCTACAGGGGAGATATGGACTACATATAGCAGAACAGACCATAGAGGACGTTCTACAGAGATATGGACTACATATAGCAGAACAGACCATAGAGGACATTCTACAGAGATATGGACTACATATAGCAGAACAGACCATAGAGGACGTTCTACAGAGATATGGACTACATATAGCAGAAAACAGACCATAGATGACATTCTACAGGGGAGATATGGACTACATATAGCAGAACAGACCATAGAGGACATTCTACAGAGATATGGACTACATATAGCAGAACAGACCATAGAGGACATTCTACAGAGATATGGACTACATATAGCAGAACAGACCATAGAGGACATTCTACAGGGGAGATATGGACTACATATAGCAGAACAGACCATAGAGGACATTCTACAGAGATATGGACTACATATAGCAGAACAGACCATAGAGGACATTCTACAGAGATATGGACTACATATAGCAGAACAGACCATAGAGGACATTCTACAGGGGAGATATGGACTACATATAGCAGAACAGACCATAGAGGACATTCTACAGAGATATGGACTACATATAGCAGAACAGACCATAGAGGACATTCTACAGAGATATGGACTACATATAGCAGAACAGACCATAGAGGACATTCTACAGAGATATGGACTACATATAGCAGAACAGACCATAGAGGACATTCTACAGGGGAGATATGGACTACATATAGCAGAACAGACCATAGAGGACATTCTACAGAGATATGGACTACATATAGCAGAACAGACCATAGAGGACATTCTACAGAGATATGGACTACATATAGCAGAACAGACCATAGAGGACGTTCTACAGGGTGGGGAGATATGGACTACATATAGCAGAACAGACCATAGAGGACATTCTACAGGGGAGATATGGACTACATATAGCAGAACAGACCATAGAGGACATTCTACAGAGATATGGACTACATATAGCAGAACAGACCATAGAGGACATTCTACAGGGGAGATATGGACTACATATAGCAGAACAGACCATAGAGGACATTCTACAGAGATATGGACTACATATAGCAGAACAGACCATAGAGGACATTCTACAGGGGGAGATATGGACTACATATAGCAGAACAGACCATAGAGGACATTCTACAGGGAGATATGGACTACATATAGCAGAACAGACCATAGAGGACATTCTACAGGGATATGGACTACATATAGCAGAACAGACCATAGAGGACATTCTACAGAGATATGGACTACATATAGCAGAACAGACCATAGAGGACATTCTACAGAGATATGGACTACATATAGCAGAACAGACCATAGAGGACGTTCTACAGAGATATGGACTACATATAGCAGAACAGACCATAGAGGACGTTCTACAGGGGAGATATGGACTACATATAGCAGAACAGACCATAGAGGACATTCTACAGGGGAGATATGGACTACATATAGCAGAACAGACCATAGAGGACGTTCTACAGAGATATGGACTACATATAGCAGAACAGACCATAGAGGACATTCTACAGAGATATGGGACTACATATAGCAGAACAGACCATAGAGGACATTCTACAGAGATATGGACTACATATAGCAGAACAGACCATAGAGGACATTCTACAGAGATATGGACTACATATAGCAGAACAGACCATAGAGGACGTTCTACAGAGATATGGACTACATATAGCAGAACAGACCATAGAGGACATTCTACAGGGGAGATATGGACTACATATAGCAGAACAGACCATAGAGGACATTCTACAGAGATATGGACTACATATAGCAGAACAGACCATAGAGGACATTCTACAGAGATATGGACTACATATAGCAGAACAGACCATAGAGGACATTCTACAGAGATATGGACTACATATAGCAGAACAGACCATAGAGGACATTCTACAGGGGAGATATGGACTACATATAGCAGAACAGACCATAGAGGACGTTCTACAGGGGAGATATGGACTACATATAGCAGAACAGACCATAGAGGACATTCTACAGGAGATATGGACTACATATAGCAGAACAGACCATAGAGGACATTCTACAGAGATATGGACTACATATAGCAGAACAGACCATAGAGGACATTCTACAGAGATATGGACTACATATAGCAGAACAGACCATAGAGGACGTTCTACAGAGATATGGACTACATATAGCAGAACAGACCATAGAGGACATTCTACAGAGATATGGACTACATATAGCAGAACAGACCATAGAGGACGTTATACAGAGATATGGACTACATATAGCAGAACAGACCATAGAGGACGTTCTACAGGGGAGATATGGACTACATATAGCAGAACAGACCATAGAGGACGTTCTACAGAGATATGGACTACATATAGCAGAACAGACCATAGAGGACGTTATACAGAGATATGGACTACATATAGCAGAACAGACCATAGAGGACATTCTACAGAGATATGGACTACATATAGCAGAACAGACCATAGAGGACATTCTACAGGGGAGATATGGACTACATATAGCAGAACAGACCATAGAGGACATTCTACAGAGATATGGACTACATATAGCAGAACAGACCATAGAGGACATTCTACAGAGATATGGACTACATATAGCAGAACAGACCATAGAGGACATTCTACAGAGATATGGACTACATATAGCAGAACAGACCATAGAGGACATTCTACAGGGGAGATATGGACTACATATAGCAGAACAGACCATAGAGGACGTTCTACAGGGGAGATATGGACTACATATAGCAGAACAGACCATAGAGGACATTCTACAGGGGAGATATGGACTACATATAGCAGAACAGACCATAGAGGACATTCTACAGGGAGATATGGACTACATATAGCAGAACAGACCATAGAGGACATTCTACAGGAGATATGGACTACATATAGCAGAACAGACCATAGAGGACATTCTACGGAGAGATATGGACTACATATAGCAGAACAGACCATAGAGGACATTCTACAGGAGATATGGACTACATATAGCAGAACAGACCATAGAGGACATTCTACAGAGATATGGACTACATATAGCAGAACAGACCATAGAGGACATTCTACAGAGATATGGACTACATATAGCAGAACAGACCATAGAGGACATTCTACAGGGGAGATATGGACTACATATAGCAGAACAGACCATAGAGGACGTTCTACAGAGATATGGACTACATATAGCAGAACAGACCATAGAGGACATTCTACAGAGATATGGACTACATATAGCAGAACAGACCATAGAGGACATTCTACAGGGGAGATATGGACTACATATAGCAGAACAGACCATAGAGGACATTCTACAGGGGAGATATGGACTACATATAGCAGAACAGACCATAGAGGACGTTCTACAGGGGAGATATGGACTACATATAGCAGAACAGACCATAGAGGACATTCTACAGAGATATGGACTACAATAGCAGAACACATAGAGGACATTCTAGAGATATGGACTACATATAGCAGAACAGACCATAGAGGACATTCTACAGAGATATGGACTACATATAGCAGAACAGACCATAGAGGACGTTCTACAGAGATATGGACTACATATAGCAGAACAGACCATAGAGGACATTCTACAGGGGAGATATGGACTACATATAGCAGAACAGACCATAGAGGACATTCTACAGGAGATATGGACTACAGTAGCAGAACAGACCATAGAGGACATTCTACAGGGGAGATATGGACTACATATAGCAGAACAGACCATAGAGGACATTCTACAGGGGAGATATGGACTACATATAGCAGAACAGACCATAGAGGACATTCTACGAGATATGGACTACATATAGCGAGAACAGACCATAGAGGACATTCTACAGGGAGATATGGACTACATATAGCAGAACAGACCATAGAGGACATTCTACAGAGATATGGACTACATATAGCAGAACAGACCATAGAGGACGTTCTACAGAGGGGAGATATGGACTACATATAGCAGAACAGACCATAGAGGACATTCTACAGGGGAGATATGGACTACATATAGTAGAACAGACCATAGAGGACATTCTACAGAGATATGGACTACATATAGCAGAACAGACCATAGAGGACATTCTACAGAGATATGGACTACATATAGCAGAACAGACCATAGAGGACATTCTACAGGGGAGATATGGACTACATATAGCAGAACAGACCATAGAGGACATTCTACAGAGATATGGGCTACATATAGCAGAACAGACCATAGAGGACGTTCTACAGAGATATGGACTACATATAGCAGAACAGACCATAGAGGACATTCTACAGGGGAGATATGGACTTTACATATAGTAGAACAGACCATAGAGGACATTCTACAGGAGATATGGACTACATATAGCAGAACAGACCATAAGAGGACATTCTACAGGAGATATGTGGACTACATATAGCAGAACAGACCATAGAGGACATTCTACAGGGGAGATATGGACTACAATAGCAGAACAGACCATAGAGGACATTCTACAGAGATATGGACTACATATAGCAGAACAGACCATAGAGGACGTTCTACAGAGATATGGACTACATATAGCAGAACAGACCATAGAGGACATTCTACAGGGAGATATGGACTACATATAGCAGAACAGACCATAGAGGACATTCTACAGGGGAGAATATGGACTACATATAGCAGAACAGACCATAGAGGACATTCTACAGGAGATATGGACTACATATAGCAGAACAGACCATAGAGGACATTCTACAGAGTGGTATGGACTACATATAGCAGAACAGACCATAGAGGACATTCTACAGGGAGATATGGACTACATATAGCAGAACAGACCATAGAGGACATTCTACAGAGATATGGACTACATATAGCAGAACAGACCATAGAGGACATTCTACAGAGATAATAAGAAGAATTCTATAGAGATATGGACTACATATAGCAGAACAGACCATAGAGGACATTCTACAGGAGATATGGACTACATATAGCAGAACAGACCATAGAGGACATTCTACAGAGATACTGGACTACATATAGCAGAACAGACCATAGAGGACATTCTACAGAGATATGGACTACATATAGCAGAACAGACCATAGAGGACGTTCTACAGAGATATGGACTACATATAGCAGAACAGACCATAGAGGACGTTCTCAGGGGAGATATGGACTACATATAGCAGAACAGACCATAGAGGACGTTCTCCAGAAAGATATGGACTACATATAGAGAACAGACCATAGAGGACATTCTACGGGAGATATGGACTACATATAGCAGAACAGACCATAGAGGACATTCTACAGGAGATATGGACTACATATAGCAGAACAGACCATAGAGGACATTCCTACAGGGGAGATATGGACTACATATAGCAGAACAGACCATAGAGGACATTCTACGGGGAGATATGGACTACATATAGCAGAACAGACCATAGAGGACATTCTACAGGGAGATATGGACTACATATAGAAGAACAGACCATAGAGGACATTCTACAGAGATATGGACTACATATAGCAGAACAGACCATAAGAGGACATTCTACAGGAGATATGGACTACATATAGCAGAACAGACCATAGAGGACATTCTACAGGGGGAGATATGGACTACATATAGCAGAACAGACCATAGAGGACATTCTACAGGGGGGTAGATATGGACTACATATAGCAGAACAGACCATAAGAGGACATTCTACAGGGGAGAGATATGGACTACATAGCAGAACAGACCATAGAGGACATTCTACAGAGATATGGACTACATATAGCAGAACAGACCATAGAGGACATTCTCATGGGAGATATGGACTACATATAGCAGAACAGACCATAGAGGACACATTCTACAGAGATATGGACTACATTGGCAGAACAGACCATAGAGGACATTCTACAGAGATATGGACTACATATAGCAGAACAGACCATAGAGGACATTCTACGAGATATGGACTACATGTAGCAGAACAGACCATAGAGGACATTCTACAGAGATATGGACTACATATAGTAGAACAGACCATAGAGGACATTCTAAGGGGAGATATGGACTACATATAGCGGAACAGACCATAGAGGACATTCTACAGATATGGACTACATATAGCAGAACAGACCATAGAGGACATTCTACAGGGGGATATGGACTACATATAGCAGAACAGACCATAGAGGACATTCTACAGGGAGGACTACATATAGCAGAACAGACCATAGAGGACATTCTACAGGGGGAGAGTATGGACTACATATAGCAGAACAGACCATAGAGGACATTCTACAGAGATATGGACTACATATAGCAGAACAGACCATAGAGGACATTCTACAGAGATATGGACTACATATAGCAGAACAGACCATAGAGGACATTCTACAGAGATATGGACTGCATATAGCAGAACAGACCATAGAGGACGTTCTACAGGGGAGATATGGACTACATATAGCAGAACAGACCATAGAGGACATTCTACAGAGATATGGACTACATAGTAGCAGAACAGACCATAGAGGACATTCTACAGGGAGATATGGACTACATATAGCAGAACAGACCATAGAGGACATTCTGCAGAGATATGGACTACATGTAGCAGAACAGACCATAGAGACATTCTGCAGGGGAGAGATATGGACTACATATAGCAGAACAGACCATAGAGGACGTTCTACAGGAGATATGGACTACATATAGCAGAACAGACCATAGAGGACATTCTACAGAGATATGGACACATATAGCAGAACAGACCATAGAGGACATTCTACAGAGATATGGACTGACATATAGAGAACAGACCATAGAGGACATTCTACAGAGATATGGACTACATATAGCAGAACAGACCATAGAGGACATTCTACAGGGAGATATGGACTACATATAGCAGAACAGACCATAGAGGACATTCTACAGAGATATGGACTACATATAGCAGAACAGACCATAGAGGACATTCTACAGGGGAGATATGGACTACATATAGCAGAACAGACCATAGAGGACGTTCTACAGGGGAGATATGGACTACATATAGCAGAACAGAGACCATAGAGGACATTCTACAGAGATATGGACTACATATAGCAGAACAGACCATAGAGACATTCTACAGGGGAGAGATATGGACTACATATAGCAGAACAGACCATAGAGGACGTTCTACGGGAGATATGGACTACATATAGCAGAACAGACCATAGAGGACATTCTACAGAGATATGGACTACATATAGCAGAACAGACCATAGAGGACATTCTACAGGGAGATATGGACTACATATGGCATGAACAGACCATAGAGGACATTCTACAGGGGAGATATGGACTACATATAGCAGAACAGACCATAGAGGACGTTCTACAGGGGAGATATGGACTACATATAGCAGAACAGACCATAGAGGACATTCTACGGAGATATGGACTACATATAGCAGAACAGACCATAGAGGACATTCTACACGGGGGATATGGACTACATATAGCAGAACAGACCATAGAGGACAGTCTACAGAGAGATATGGACTACATATAGTAGAACAGACCATAGAGGACATTCTACAGAGATATGGACTACATATAGCAGAACAGACCATAGAGACATTCTACAGGGGGAGAGATATGGACTACATATAGCAGAACAGACCATAGAGGACGTTCTACAGGGGAGATATGGACTACATATAGCAGAACAGACCATAGAGGAGCATTCTACAGAGATATGGACTACATATAGCAGAACAGACCATAGAGGACATTCTACAGGGGAGATATGGACTACATATAGCAGAACAGACCATAGAGGACATTCTACAGAGATATGGACTACATATAGCAGAACAGACCATAGAGGACATTCTACAGAGATATGGACTACATATAGCAGAACAGACCATAGAGGACATTCTACAGGGGAGATATGGACTACATATAGCAGAACAGACCATAGAGGACATTCTACAGAGATATGGACCACATATAGCAGAACAGACCATAGAGGACATTCTACAGAGATATGGACTACATATAGCAGAACAGACCATAGAGGACATTCTACAGGGGAGATATGGACTACATATAGCAGAACAGACCATAGAGGACGTTCTACAGGGGAGATATGGACTACATATAGCAGAACAGACCATAGAGGACATTCTACAGGGAGATATGGACTACATATAGCAGAACAGACCATAGAGGACATTCTACAGAGATATGGACTACATATAGCAGAACAGACCATAGAGCACAGTTCTACAGGGGAGATATGGACTACATATAGCAGAACAGACCATAGAGGACATTCTACAGAGATATGGACTACATATAGCAGAACAGACCATAGAGGACAATTTCTACAGAGGGGAGATATGGACTACATATAGCAGAACAGACCATAGAGGACGTTCTACAGAGATATGGACTACATATAAGCAGAACAGACCATAGAGGACATTCTAGGAGATATGGACTACAAGCAGAACAGACCATAGAGGACATTCTACAGGGAGATATGGACTACATACATAGCAGAACAGACCTAGAGGACATTCTACAGAGATATGGACTACATATAAAGAACACACCATAGAGGAATTCTCCACAGGGGAGATATGGACTACATATAGCAGAACAGACCATAGAGGACGCTTCTACAGAGATATGGACTACATATAGCAGAACAGACCATAGAGGACATTCTACAGGGGAGATATGGACTACATATAGCAGAACAGACCATAGAGGACATTCTACAGGAGATATGGACTACATATAAAGCAGAAACAGACCATAGAGGACGTTCTACAGGGAGAATATGGACCACATATAGCAGAACAGACCATAGAGGACATTCTACAGGGGAGATATGGACTACATATAGCAGAACAGACCATAGAGGACGTTTCTACAGGGGAGATATGGACTACATATAGCAGAACAGACCATAGAGGGGACGGTTCTACAGAGATATGGACTACATATAGCAGAACAGACCATAGGAGGACATTCTACAGGGGAGATATGGACTACATATAGCAGAACAGACCATAGAGGACGTTCTACAGGGGAGATATGGACTACATATAGCAGAACAGACCATAGAGGACTTCTGGGAGATATGGACTACATATAGCAGAACAGACCATAGAGGACATTCTACAGAGATATGGACTACATTAGCAGAACAGACCATAGAGGACATTCTACAGAGATATGGACTACATATAGCAGAACAGACCTAGAGGACGTTCTACAGAGATATGGACTACATATAGCAGAACAGACCATAGAGGACGTTCTACAGAGATATGGACTACATAGCAGAACAGACCATAGAGGACATTCTACAGGGAGATATGGACTACATATAGCAGAACAGACCATAGAGGACATTCTACAGAGATATGGACTACATATAGCAGAACAGACCATAGAGGACATTCTACAGGGGAGATATGGACTACATATAGCAAGAACAGACCATAGAGGACGTTCTACAGGGGGAGATATGGACTACATATAGCAGAACAGACCATAGAGGACATTCTACAGGGATATGGGACTACATAGTGAACAGACCATAGAGGACATTTCTACAGGGAGATATGGACTAGCATATAGCAGAACAGACCATAGAGGACATTCTACAGGGATATGGACTACATATAGCAGAACAGACCATAGAGGACATTCTGCAGGGGAGATATGGACTACATATAACGCAGAACAGACCATAGAGGACATTCTACAGAGATATGGACTACATATAGCAGAACAGACCATAGGGGACGTTCTACAGGGGAGAGATATGGACTACATATAGCAGAACAGACCATAGAGGACGTTCTACAGAGATATGGACTACATATATGGCAGAACAGACCATAGAGGATTCTACGGGAGATATGGGCTACATATAGCAGAACAGACCATAGAGACATTCTACAGGGGAGATGGACTACATATAGCAGAACAGACCATAGAGGACGTTTCTAAGGGGAGAGATAAGGGACTACATATAAGCAGAACAGACCATAGAGGACGTTTCTACAGGGGAGATATGGACTACATATAGCAGAACAGACCATAGAGGACATTCTACAGGGAGATATGGACTCAAGTATAGCAGAACAGACCATAGAGGACGTTCTCCAGGGAGATATGGACTACATACTTAGCAGAACAGACCATAGAGGACATTCCCATAGAGATATGGACTACATATAGCAGAAACAGACCATAGAGGACATTCTACAGGGGAGATATGGACTACATATATGTAGAACAGACAAGAGGACGTTCTACAGAGATATGGACTAAGCATATAGTAGAACAGACCATAGGAGGACATTCTACAGAGATATGGACTACATATAGCAGAACAGACCATAGAGGACGTTCTACAGGGGAGATATGGACTACATATAGCAGAACAGACCATGAGGACGTTCTACAGGGGGGAGATATGGACTACATATAGCAGAACAGACCATAGAGGACATTCTACAGAGATATGGACACATATAGCAGAACAGAC
>NW_025548973.1:0-18459 GCF_905237065.1 Salmo salar
ACCTCCTCTCTCTCATGGTAGGTGTGGTCGCCACCTCACTCTCATGGTAGGTGTGAGTCGCCACCTCCTCTCCTCTCTCTCTCATGGTGGGTTGTGGTGGCCACCTCCTCCCTCTCTCATGGTAGGTGTGGTCGCACACCTCTCCTCTCTCTCATGGTGGTGTGGTCACCCACCTCCTCTCTCATGGTAGGTGTGGTCCCCACTCTCTCATAGTGAGGTGTGGTCGCCACCTCCTCTCCTCTCTCATGGTCGGTGTGGTCGCCACTGCCTCTCCTCTCTCATGAGAGGTGTGGGTCGCCACCCGCCTCTCCCTCTCTCCCCTTGGTAGGTGTGGTCAGCCACCTCTCGCTCTCATGGTAGGTGTGGTCGCCACCTCCTCTCCTCCTCTCATGGTAGGTGTGGTGCGCCACCTCCTCTCCTCCTCTCATGTATGTGTGGTCGCCACCTCCCTCTCCTCTCTACATAGTAGGTGTGGTCGCCACCTCCTCTCTCTCTCTCATGCGGTGTCGCCACCTCCTCTCATAGTGGGGTGGTCACCACCTCCTCTCTCATGGTGGGTGTGTGTGCCACCTCTCTCTCTCATGTAGGTGTGGTCGCTACCTCTCCTCTCTCTCTTGGTAGGTGTGGTCACTTCAAATCACATTGTATTTGTCAAATGCTTCACTTGGTGAGTCCTTTTTCAGCAGTGCAGAGTTAAAAGATACAAAATAGTGAGCAAGGAAATGAATATACAATAAAATCCCTGAATAACAGTAACGAGTAAAAACAACAACATGGTTATATACAGGAGTACCAGGTAATAACATGGTTATATACAGGAAGTACCAGGTAATAATAACATGGCTATATACCAGGAAGTACCAAGGTAATAACATGGTTATATACAGGAAGTACCAGGTAATAACATGGTTATTACAGGAAGTACCAGGTAATAATAACATGACATATTACAGGGAGTACCAGGTAATAACATGGTTATATACAGGAAGTACCAGGTAATAACATGGTTATATACAGGAAGTACCAGGTAATAACATGGCTATATACAGGAAGTACCAGGTAATAACATCGGCTATATACAGGAGTACCAGGTAATAACATGGCTATATACAGGAGTACCAGGTAATAACATGGTTATATACAGGAGTACCAGGTAATAACATGGCTATATACAGGGAGTACCAGGTAATAACATGGTTATATACAGGAAGTACCAGGTAATAATAACATGGCTATATACAGGGGAGTACCAGGTAATAACACGGTTATATACAGGAAGTACCAGGTAATAACATGGTTATATACAGGAAGTACCAGGTAATAACATGGCTATATACAGGAAGTACCAGGTAATAACATGGCTATATACAGGGAGTACCAGGTAATAACATTGCTATATACAGGGAGTACCAGGTAATAACATGGTTATATACAGGGAGTACCAGGTAATAATATGGCTATATACAGGAGTACCAGGTAATAACATGGCTATATACAGGGAGTACCAGGTAATAACATGGCATTATATACAGGAGTACCAGGTAATAACATGGTTATATACAGGGAGTACCAGGTAATAACATGGTTATATACAGGAGTACCAGGTAATAACATGGCTATATACAGGAAGTACCAGGTAATACAACATGGCTATATACAGGAGTATGAGGTAATAACATGGCTATATACAGGAAGTACCAGGTAATAACATGGTTATATACAGGGAGTACGCAGGTAATAACACGGCTATATACAGGGGAGTACCAGGTAATAACATGGCTATATACAGGAGTACCAGGTAATAACATGGCTATATACAGGAGTACCAGGTAACAACATGGCTTATATACAGGAAGTACCAGGTAATAACATGAGTTATATACAGGAAGTACCAGGTAATAACATGGCTATATACAGGGAGTACCAGGTAATAACATGGTTTATATACAGGGGAGTACCAGGTAATAACATGGTTATATACAGGGGAGTACCAGGTAATAACATGGCTATGTACAGGAAGTCCCAGGTAATAACATGGTTATATACAGGGAGTACCAGGTAATAACATGGTTATATACAGGGAGTACCAGGTAATAACATGGCTATATACAGGAAGTACCAGGTAATAACATGGCTATATACAGGAAGTACCAGGTAATAATAACATGGCTATATACAGGGAGTACCAGGTAATAACATGGCTATATACAGGAAGTCCCAGGTAATAACATGGTTATGTACAGGGAGTAACAGGTAATAACATGGCTATGTACAGGAAGTCCCAGGTAATAACATGGTTATATACAAGGAGTACCAGGTAATAACATGGCTAGTATACAGGAAGTACCAGGTAATAACATGGCTATATACAGGAAGTACCAGGATAATAACATGGCTATATACAGGAGTACCAGGTAATAACATGGCTATATACAGGAAGTACCAGGTAATAACATGATTATATACAGGGAGTACCAGGTAATAACATGGCTATATACAGGGAGTACCAGGTAATAACATGGCTATATACAGGGAGTACCAGGTAATAACATGGCTATATACAGGAAGTACCAGGTAATAACATGGTTGTATACAGGAGTACCAGGTAATAACATGGCTATATACAGGAAGTACCAGGTAATAACATGGTTATATACAGGGAGTACCAGGTAATAACATGGCTATATACAGGGAGTACCTGGTAATAACATGGCTATATTACAGGAAGTACCAGGTAATAACATGGTTATATACAGGGAGTACCAGGTAATAACATGGCTATATACAGGAAGTACCAGGTAATAACATGGCTATATACAGGGAGTACCAGGTAATAACATGGCTATATACAGGAAGTACCAGGTAATAACATGGCTATATACAGGAAGTACCAGGTAATAACATGGTTATATACAGGGAGTACCAGGTAATAACATGGCTATATACAGGAAGTACCAGGTAATAACATGGTTATATACAGGGAGTACCAGGTAATAACATGGCTATATACAGGGGAGTACCAGGTAATAACATGGCTATATACAGGAAGTACCAGGTAATAACATGGTTATATACAGGGAGTACCAGGTAATAACATGGCTATATACAGGAAGTACCAGGTAATAACATGGTTATATACAGGGAGTACCAGGTAATAACATGGCTATATACAGGGAGTACCTGGTAATAACATGGCTATATACAGGAAGTACCAGGTAATAACACGGTTATATACAGGGAGTACCAGTTAATAACATGGCTATATACAGGAAGTACCAGGTAATAACATGGCTATATACAGGGAGTACCAGGTAATAACATGGCTATATACAGGAAGTACCAGGTAATAACATGGCTATATACAGGAAGTACCAGGTAATAACATGGTTATATACAGGAGTACCAGGTAATAACATGGCTATATACAGGAAGTACCAGGTAATAACATGGTTTATATACAGGGAGTACCAGGTAATAACATGGCTATATACAGGGAGTACCAGGTAATAACATGGCTATATACAGGAAGTACCAGGTAATAACATGGTTATATACAGGGAGTACCAGGTAATAACATGGCTATATACAGGAAGTACCAGGTAATAACATGGTTATATACAGGGAGTACCAGGTAATAAAATGGCTATATACAGGGAGTACCAGGTAATCACATGGCTATATACAGGGACGTACCAGGTAATAACATGGCTATATACAGGGAGTACCAGGTAATAACATGGCTATATACTGGAGTATGAGGTAATAACATGGCTATGTACAGGGAGTACCAGGTAATAACATGGCTATGTACAGGAAGTACCAGGTAATAACATGGCTATATACAGGAGTATGAGGTAATAACATGGCTATATACAGGGAGTACCAGGTAATAACATGGCTATATACAGGAGTACCAGGTAATAACATGGCTATATACAGGGAGTACCAGGTAATAACATGGCTATATACAGGGAGTACCAGGTAATAACATGGCTATATACAGGGAGTACCAGGTAATAACATGGCTATATACAGGGAGTACCAGGTAATAACATGGCTATATACAGGAAGTACCATGTAATAACATGGCTATATACAGGAAGTACGAGGTAATAACATGGCTATATACAGGGAGTACCAGGTAATAACATGGTTATATACAGGGAGTACCAGGTAATAACATGGCTATATACAGGAAGTACCAGATAGTAACATGGCTATATACAGGGAGTACCAGGTAATAACATGGCTATATACAGGGAGTACCAGGTAATAACATGGCTTATATACAGGGAGTACCAGGTAATAACATGGCTATATACAGGGAGTACCAGGTAATAACATGGCTATATACAGGGAGTACCAGGTAATAACATGGCTGTATACAGGGAGTACCAGGTAATAACATGGCTATATACAGGGAGTACCAGGTAATAACATGGCTATATACAGGGAGTACCAGGTAATAACATGGCTATATAACAGGGAGTACCAGGTAATAACATGGCTATATTACAGGAAGTACCATGTAACAACATGGCTATATACAGGAGTACGAGGTAATAACATGGCTATATACAGGGAGTACCAGGTAATAACATGGCTATATACAGGAAGTACCAGATAGTAACATGGCTATATACAGGAGTACCAGGTAATAACATGGCTATATACAGGAGTACCAGGTAATAACATGGCTATATACAGGGAGTACCAGGTAATAACATGGTTATATACAGGGAGTACCAGGTAATAACATGGCTATATACAGGAAGTACCAGGTAATAACATGGTTGTATACAGGGAGTACCAGGTAATAACATGGCTATATACAGGAAGTACCAGGTAATAACATGGTTATATACAGGAGTACCAGGTAATAACATGGCTATATACAGGGAGTACCAGGTAATAACATGGCTATATACAGGAAGTACCAGGTAATAACATGGCTATATACAGGGAGTACCAGGTAATAACATGGCTATATACAGGAAGTACCAGGTAATAACATGGTTATATACAGGGAGTACCAGGTAATAACATGGCTATATACAGGAAGTACCAGGTAATAACATGGTTATATACAGGGAGTACCAGGTAATAACATGGCTATATACAGGGAGTACCAGGTAATAACATGGTTATATACAGGGAGTACCAGGTAATAACATGGCTATATACAGGAAGTACCAGGTAATAACATGGTTATATACAGGGAGTACCAGGTAATAACATGGCTATATACAGGAGTACCAGGTAATAACATGGCTATATACAGGAGTATGAGGTAATAACATGGCTATATACAGGAAGTACCAGGTAATAACATGGTTATATACAGGGAGTACCAGGTAATAACATGGCTATATACAGGAAGTACCAGGTAATAACATGGTTATATACAGGGAGTACCAGGTAATAACATGGCTATATATAGGGAGTACCAGGTAATAACATGGTTATATACAGGGAGTACCAGGTAATAACATGGCTATATACAGGGAGTACCTGGTAATAACATGGCTATATACAGGAAGTACCAGGTAATAACATGGTTATATACAGGAAGTACCAGGTAATAACATGGCTATATACAGGGAGTACCAGGTAATAACATGGTTATATACAGGGAGTACCAGGTAATAACATGGTTATATACAGGGAGTACCAGGTAATAACATGGCTATATACAGGGAGTACCAGGTAATAACATGGTTATATACAGGGAGTACCAGGTAATAACATGGTTATATACAGGGAGTACCAGGTAATAACATGGTTATATACAGGGAGTACCAGGTAATAACATGGCTATATATAGGGAGTACCAGGTAATAACATGGTTATATACAGGGAGTACCAGGTAATAACATGGCTATATACAGGGAGTACCAGGTAATAACATGGCTATATACAGGAAGTACCAGGTAATAACATGGTTATATACAGGAAGTACCAGGTAATAACATGGCTATATACAGGGAGTACCAGGTAATAACATGGTTATATACAGGGAGTACCAGGTAATAACATGGTTATATACAGGGAGTACCAGGTAATAACATGGCTATGTACAGGAAGTCCCAGGTAATAACATGGTTATATACAGGGAGTACCAGGTAATAACATGGTTATATACAGGGAGTACCAGGTAATAACATGGCTATATACAGGAAGTACCAGGTAATAACATGGCTATATACAGGAAGTACCAGGTAATAATAACATGGCTATATACAGGGAGTACCAGGTAATAACATGGCTATATACAGGAAGTCCCAGGTAATAACATGGTTATGTACAGGGAGTACCAGGTAATAACATGGCTATGTACAGGAAGTCCCAGGTAATAACATGGTTATATACAGGGAGTACCAGGTAATAACATGGCTATATACAGGAAGTACCAGGTAATAACATGGCTATATACAGGAAGTACCAGGTAATAATAACATGGCTATATACAGGGAGTACCAGGTAATAACATGGCTATATACAGGAAGTACCAGGTAATAACATGGTTATATACAGGGAGTACCAGGTAATAATAACATGGTTGTATACAGGGAGTACCAGGTAATAACATGGCTATATACAGGAAGTACCAGGTAATAACATGGTTATATACAGGGAGTACCAGGTAATAACATGGCTATATACAGGGAGTACCTGGTAATAACATGGCTATATACAGGAAGTACCAGGTAATAACATGGTTATATACAGGGAGTACCAGGTAATAACATGGCTATATACAGGAAGTACCAGGTAATAACATGGCTATATACAGGGAGTACCAGGTAATAACATGGCTATATACAGGAAGTACCAGGTAATAACATGGCTATATACAGGAAGTACCAGGTAATAACATGGTTATATACAGGGAGTACCAGGTAATAACATGGCATATATACAGGAAGTACCAGGTAATAACATGGTTATATACAGGGAGTACCAGGTAATAACATGGCTATATACAGGAGTACCAGGTAATAACATGGCTATATACAGGAAGTACCAGGTAATAACATGGTTATATACAGGGAGTACCAGGTAATAACATGGCTATATACAGGAAGTACCAGGTAATAACATGGTTATATACAGGGCGTACCAGGTAATAACATGGCTATATACAGGAGTACCTGGTAATAACATGGCTATATACAGGAAGTACCAGGTAATAACATGGTTATATACAGGGAGTACCAGGTAATAACATGGCTATATACAGGAAGTACCAGGTAATAACATGGCTATATACAGGGAGTACCAGGTAATAACACGGCTATATACAGGAAGTACCAGGTAATAACATGGCTATATACAGGAAGTACCAGGTAATAACATGGTTATATACAGGGAGTACCAGGTAATAACATGGCTATATACAGGAAGTACCAGGTAATAACATGGTTATATACAGGGAGTACCAGGTAATAACATGGCTATATACAGGGAGTACCAGGTAATAACATGGCTATATACAGGAAGTACCAGGTAATAACATGGTTATATACAGGAGTACCAGGTAATAACATGGCTATATACAGGAAGTACCAGGTAATAACATGGTTATATACAGGGAGTACCAGGTAATAACAGGCTATATACAGGGAGTACCAGGTAATAACATGGCTATATACAGGGAGTACCAGGTAATAACATGGCTATATACAGGAAGTACCAGGTAATAACATGGTTGTATACAGGGAGTACCAGGTAATAACATGGCTATATACAGGAAGTACCAGGTAATAACATGGTTATATACAGGGAGTACCAGGTAATAACATGGCTATATACAGGAGTACCTGGTAATAACATGGCTATATACAGGAAGTACCAGGTAATAACATGGTTATATACAGGGAGTACCAGGTAATAACATGGCTATATACAGGAAGTACCAGGTAATAACATGGCTATATACAGGGAGTACCAGGTAATAACATGGCTATATACAGGAAGTACCAGGTAATAACATGGCTATATACAGGAAGTACCAGGTAATAACATGGTTATATACAGGGAGTACCAGGTAATAACATGGCTATATACAGGAAGTACCAGGTAATAACATGGTTATATACAGGGAGTACCAGGTAATAACATGGCTATATACAGGGAGTACCAGGTAATAACATGGCTATATACAGGAAGTACCAGGTAATAACATGGTTATATACAGGGAGTACCAGGTAATAACATGGCTATATACAGGAAGTACCAGGTAATAACATGGTTATATACAGGGAGTACCAGGTAATAACATGGCTATATACAGGGAGTACCTGGTAATAACATGGCTATATACAGGAAGTACCAGGTAATAACATGGTTATATACAGGGAGTACCAGGTAATAACATGGCTATATACAGGAAGTACCAGGTAATAACATGGCTATATACAGGGAGTACCAGGTAATAACATGGCTATATACAGGAAGTACCAGGTAATAACATGGCTATATACAGGAAGTACCAGGTAATAACATGGTTATATACAGGGAGTACCAGGTAATAACATGGCTATATACAGGAAGTACCAGGTAATAACATGGTTATATACAGGGAGTACCAGGTAATAACATGGCTATATACAGGGAGTACCAGGTAATAACATGGCTATATACAGGAAGTACCAGGTAATAACATGGTTATATACAGGGAGTACCAGGTAATAACATGGCTATATACAGGAAGTACCAGGTAATAACATGGTTATATACAGGGAGTACCAGGTAATAACATGGCTATATACAGGGAGTACCAGGTAATCACATGGCTATATACAGGACGTACCAGGTAATAACATGGCTATATACAGGGAGTACCAGGTAATAACATGGCTATATACAGGAGTATGAGGTAATAACATGGCTATGTACAGGGAGTACCAGGTAATAACATGGCTATGTACAGGAAGTACCAGGTAATAACATGGCTATATACAGGAGTATGAGGTAATAACATGGCTATATACAGGAGTACCAGGTAATAACATGGCTATATACAGGGAGTACCAGGTAATAACATGGCTATATACAGGGAGTACCAGGTAATAACATGGCTATATACAGGGAGTACCAGGTAATAACATGGCTATATTACAGGGAGTACCAGGTAATAACATGGCTATATACAGGAGTACCAGGTAATAACATGGCTATATACAGGAAGTACCATGTAATAACATGGCTATATACAGGAGTACGAGGTAATAACATGGCTATATACAGGGAGTACCAGGTAATAACATGGTTATATACAGGGAGTACCAGGTAATAACATGGCTATATACAGGAAGTACCAGATAGTAACATGGCTATATACAGGGGAGTACCAGGTAATAACATGGCTATATACAGGGAGTACCAGGTAATAACATGGCTATATACAGGGAGTACCAGGTAATAACATGGTTATATACAGGGAGTACCAGGTAATAACATGGCTATATACAGGAAGTACCAGGTAATAACATGGTTGTATACAGGGAGTACCAGGTAATAACATGGCTATATACAGGAAGTACCAGGTAATAACATGGTTATATACAGGAGTACCAGGTAATAACATGGCTATATACAGGGAGTACCAGGTAATAACATGGCTATATACAGGAAGTACCAGGTAATAACATGGCTATATACAGGGGAGTACCAGGTAATAACATGGCTATATACAGGAAGTACCAGGTAATAACATGGTTATATACAGGGAGTACCAGGTAATAACATGGCTATATACAGGAAGTACCAGGTAATAACATGGTTATATACAGGGAGTACCAGGTAATAACATGGCTATATACAGGGAGTACCAGGTAATAACATGGTTATATACAGGGAGTACCAGGTAATAACATGGCTATATACAGGAAGTACCAGGTAATAACATGGTTATATACAGGAGTACCAGGTAATAACATGGCTATATACAGGGAGTACCAGGTAATAACATGGCTATATACAGGAGTATGAGGTAATAACATGGCTATATACAGGAAGTACCAGGTAATAACATGGTTATATACAGGAGTACCAGGTAATAACATGGCTTATATACAGGAAGTACCAGGTAATAACATGGTTATATACAGGGGAGTACCAGGTAATAACATGGCTATATATAGGGAGTACCAGGTAATAACATGGTTATATACAGGGAGTACCAGGTAATAACATGGCTATATACAGGGAGTACCTGGTAATAACATGGCTATATACAGGAAGTACCAGGTAATAACATGGTTATATACAGGGAGTACCGGGTAATAACATGGCTATATACAGGAAGTACCGGGTAATAACATGGTTATATACAGGAGTACCAGGTAATAACATGGCTATATACAGGGAGTACCAGTTAATAACATGGCTATATACAGGAAGTACCAGGTAATAACATGGTTATATACAGGGAGTACCAGGTAATAACATGGCTATATACAGGAAGTACCAGGTAATAACATGGTTATATACAGGAGTACCAGGTAATAACATGGCTATATACAGGGAGTACCAGGTAATAACATGGCTATATACAGGAAGTACCAGGTAATAACATGGTTATATACAGGAGTACCAGGTAATAACATGGCTATATACAGGAAGTACCAGATAGCAACATGGCTATATACAGGAGTACCAGGTAGTAACATGGCTATATACAGGGAGTACCAGGTAATAACATGGCTATATACAGGGAGTACCAGGTAATAACATGGCTATATTACAGGAAGTACCAGGTAATAACATGGTTGTATACAGGGAGTACCAGGTAATAACATGGCTATATACAGGAAGCACCAGGTAATAACATGGTTATATACAGGGAGTACCAGGTAATAACATGGCTATATACAGGGAGTACCAGGTAATAACATGGCTATATACAGGAGTACCAGGTAATACCATGGCTATATACAGGAGTACCAGGTAATAACATGGCTATATACAGGAAGTACCAGGTAATAACATGGTTATATACAGGGAGTACCAGGTAATAACATGGCTATATACAGGAAGTACCAGGTAATAACATGGTTATATACAGGGAGTACCAGGTAATAACATGGCTATATACAGGAGTACCAGGTAATAACATGGTTATATACAGGGAGTACCAGGTAATAACATGGCTATATACAGGAAGTACCAGGTAATAACATGGTTATATACAGGGAGTACCAGGTAATAACATGGCTATATACAGGAGTACCAGGTAATAACATGGCTATATACAGGAGTATGAGGTAATAACATGGCTTATATACAGGAAGTACCAGGTAATAACATGGTTATATACAGGGAGTACCAGGATAATACGACATGGCTATATACAGGAAGTACCAGGTAATAACATGGTTATATACAGGAGTACCAGGTAATAACATGGCTATATATAGGGAGTACCAGGTAATAACATGGTTATATACAGGGAGTACCAGGTAATAACATGGCTATATACAGGAGTACCTGGTAATAACATGGCTATATACAGGAAGTACCAGGTAATAACATGGTTATATACAGGAGTCAATCGGTAATAACATGGCTATATACAGGAAGTACCGGGTAATAACATGGTTATATTACAGGGAGCACCAGGTAATAACATGGCATATATACAGGAAGCACCAGGTAATAACATGGTTATATACAGGAGTACCAGGTAATAACATGGCTATATACAGGAAGTACCAGGTAATAACATGGTTATATACAGGGAGTACCAGGTAATAACATGGCTATATACAGGGAGTACCAGGTAACAACATGGTTATATACAGGAGTACCAGGTAATAACATGGCTATATACAGGAAGTACCAGGTAATAACATGGTTATATACAGGAGTACCAGGTAATAACATGGCTATATACAGGAGTACCAGGTAATAACATGGCTATATACAGGAGTATGAGGTAATAACATGGCTTATATACAGGAAGTACCAGGTAATAACATGGTTATATACAGGAGTACACAGGTAACAACATGGCTATATACAGGAAGTACCAGGTAATAACATGGTTATATACAGGGAGTACCAGGTAATAACATGGCTATATATAGGAGTACCAGGTAATAACATGGTTATATACAGGGAGCTACCAGGTAATAACATGGCTATATACAGGAGTACTTGGTAATAACATGGCTATATACAGGAAGTACCAGGTAATAACATGGTTATATACAAGGGAGTACCGGGTAATAACATGGCTATATACAGGAAGCACCGGAATAACATGGTTATATACAGGGAGTACCAGGTAATAACATGGTTATATACAGGAGTACCAGGTAATAACATGGCTATATACAGGAGTACCAGGTAATAACATGGCTATATACAGGAAGTACCAGGTAATAACATGGTTATATACAGGAGTACCAGGTAATAACATGGCATATACAGGAAGTACCAGATAGTAACATGGCTATATACAGGAGTACCAGGTAATAACATGGCTATATACAGGGAGTACCAGGTAATAACATGGCTATATACAGGAAGTACCAGGTAATAACATGGTTGTATACAGGAGTACCAGGTAATAACATGGCTATATACAGGAAGTACCAGGTAATAACATGGTTATATACAGGAGCACCAGGTAATAACATGGCTATATACAGGGGCAGTACCAGGTAATAACATGGCTATATACAGGAAGTACCAGGTAATACCATGGCTTATATACAGGAGTACCAGGTAATAACATGGCTATATACAGGAAGTACCAGGTAATAACATGGTTATATACAGGGAGTACCAGGTAATAACATGGCTATATACAGGAAGTACCAGGTAATAACATGGTTATATACAGGGAGTACCAGGTAATAACATGGCATTATACAGGAGTACCAGGTAATAACATGGCTATATTACAGGAAGTGCCAGGTAATAACATGGTTATATACAGGGAGTACCAGGTAATAACATGGCTATATACAGGAAGTACCAGGCAATACCATGGCTTATATACAGGGAGTACCAGGTAATAACATGGCTATATACAGGAAGTACCAGGTAATAACATGGTTTATATACAGGGAGTACCAGGTAATAACATGGCTATATACAGGAAGTACCAGGTAATAACATGGTTATATACAGGAGTACCAGGTAATAACATGGCTATATACAGGAGTACCAGGTAATAACATGGTTATATACAGGGAGTACCAGGTAATAACATGGCTATATACAGGAAGTACCAGGTAATAACATGGTTATATACAGGAGTACGAGGTAATAACATGGCTATATACAGGGAGTACCAGGTAATAACATGGCTATATACAGGAGTATGAGGTACAATAACATGGCCATATACAGGAAGTACCAGGTAATAACATGGTTTATATTACAGGAGTACCAGGTAATAACATGGCTATATACAGGAAGTACCAGGTAATAACATGGTTATATTACAGGAGTACCAGGTAATAACATGGCTATATATAGGGAGTACCAGGTAATAACATGGTTATATACAGGGAGTACCAGGTAATAACATGGCTATATACAGGAGTACCTGGTAATAACATGGCTATATACAGGAAGTACCAGGTAATAACATGGTTATATACAGGGAGTACCGGGTAATAACATGGCTATATACAGGAAGTACCGGGTAATAACATGGTTATATACAGGGAGTACCAGGTAATAACATGGTTATATACAGGAGTACCGGGTAATAACATGGCTATATACAGGAAGTACCGGGTAATAACATGGTTATATTACAGGAGTACCAGGTAATAACATGGCTATATACAGGGAGTACCAGGTAATAACATGGCTATATACAGGAAGTACCAGGTAATAACATGGTTATATACAGGGAGTACCAGGTAATAACATGGCTATATACAGGGAGTACCAGGTAATAACATGGCTATATACAGGAAGTACCAGGTAATAACATGGTTATATACAGGGAGTACCAGGTAATAACATGGCTATATACAGGAAGTACCAGATAGTAACATGGCTATATACAGGGAGTACCAGGTAATAACATGGCTATATACAGGAAGTACCAGGTAATAACATGGTTGTATACAGGAGTACCAGGTAATAACATGGCTATATACAGGAAGTACCAGGTAATAACATGGTTATATACAGGGAGTACCAGGTAATAACATGGCTATATACAGGGAGTACCAGGTAATAACATGGCTATATTACAGGAAGTACCAGGTAATACCACATGGCTATATACAGGAGTACCAGGTAATAACATGGCTATATACAGGAAGTACCAGGTAATAACATGGTTATATACAGGAGTACCAGGTAATAACATGGCTATATACAGGAGTACCAGGTAATAACATGGCTATATACAGGGAGTACCAGGTAATAACATGGCTATATACAGGAGTACCAGGTAATAACATGGCTATATACAGGAAGTACCAGGTAATAACATGGTTATATACAGGGAGTACCAGGTAATAACATGGCTTATATACAGGAAGTACCAGGTAATAACATGGTTATATACAGGAGTACCAGGTAATAACATGGCTATATACAGGGAGTACCAGGTAATCACATGGCTATATACAGGACGTACCAGGTAATAACATGGCTATATATACAGGAGTACCAGGTAATAACATGGCTATATACAGGAGTACTGAGGTAATAACATGCTATGTACAGGGAGTACCAGGTAATAACATGGCTTATGTACAGGAAGTACCAGGTAATAACATGGCTTATATACAGGAGTATGAGGTAATAACATGGCTATATACAGGGAGTACCAGGTAATAACATGGCTATATACAGGAGTACCAGGTAATAACATGGCTATATACAGGGAGTACCAGGTAATAACATGGCTATATACAGGAGTACCAGGTAATAACATGGCTATATACAGGGAGTACCAGGTAATAACATGGCTATATACAGGTAGTACCAGGTAATAACATGGCTATATACAGGAAGTACCATGTAATAACATGGCTATATACAGGAGTACGAGGTAATAACACGGCTATATACAGGGAGTACCAGGTAATAACATGGTTATATACAGGAGTACCAGGTAATAACATGGCTATATACAGGAAGTACCAGATAGTAACATGGCTATATACAGGAGTACCAGGTAATAACATGGCTATATACAGGAGTACCAGGTAACAACATGGCTATATACAGGAAGTACCAGGTAATAACATGGTTATATACAAGGAGTACCAGGTAATAACATGGCTATATACAGGAAGTACCAGGTAATAACATGGTTTATATACAGGGAGTACCAGGTAATAACATGGCTATATACAGGAGTACCAGGTAATAACATGGCTATATACAGGAAGTACCAGGTAATAACATGGTTTATATACAGGGAGTACCAGGTAATAACACGGCTATATACAGGAAGTACCAGGTAGTAACATGGCTATATTACAGGAGTACCAGGTAATAACATGGCTATAATACAGGAGTACCAGGTAATAACATGGCTATTATACAGGAAGTACCAGGTAATAACATGGTTGTATACAGGGAGTACCAGGTAATAACACGGCTATATACAGGAAGTACCAGGTAATAACATGGTTATATACAGGGAGTACCAAAGGTAATAACATGGCTATATACAGGGAGTACCAGGTAATAACATGGCTATATACAGGAAGTACCAGGTAATACCATGGCTATATACAGGGAGTACCAGGTAATAACATGGCTATATCAGGAAGTACAGGTAATAACATGGTTATATACAGGGAGTACCAGGTAATAAACATGGCTATATACAGGAAGTACCAGGTAATAACATGGTTTATATACAGGGAGTATCAGGTAATAACATGGCTATATACAGGAGTACCAGGTAATAACATGGCTATATACAGGAAGTACCAGGTAATAACATGGTTATATACAGGGAGTACCAGGTAATAACATGGCTATATACAGGAAGTACCAGAGTAATACCATGGCTATATACAGGGAGTACCAGGTAATAACATGGCTATATACAGGGAAGTACCAGGTAATAACATGGTTATATACAGGGAGTACCAGGTAATAACATGGCTATATACAGGAAGTACCAGGTAATAACATGGTTATATACAGGAGTACCAGGTAATAACAGCTATATACAGGGAGTACCAGGTAATAACATACAGTTATATACGGGGAGTACCAGGTAATAACATGGCTATATACAGTCCCAGGTAATAACATGGTTATATACAGGTAGTACCAGTTAACATGGCTATATACAGGGAGTACCAGAGTAATACGTGGCTATATACAGGAGTATTGAGGTAATAACATGGCTATATACAGGAAAGTGCCGGTAATAACATGGTTATATACAAGGAGTACTAGGTAATAACATGGCTATACTTACAGGAAGTACCGAGGTAATAACATGGTTATATACAGGGAGTACCAGGTAATAACATGGCTTATATATAGGAGAAGTACCAGGTAATAACATGGTTATATACAGGGAGTACCAGGTAATAACATGGCTATATACAGGGAGTACCTGGGTAATAACATTATATACAGGAAGTACCAGGTAATAACATGGTTATATACAGGAGTACCGGGTAATAACATGGCTATATACAGGAAGTACCGCGGTAATAACACGGTTATATACAGGGAGTACCAGGTAATAACATGGTTATATACAGGGAGTACCGGGTAATAACATGGCTATATACAGGGAGTACCGGGGTAATAACATGGTTATATACAGGGTACCAGGTAATAACATGGCTATATACAGGAGTACCAGGTAATAACATGGCTATATACAGGAAGTACCAGGTAATAACATGGTTATATACAGGGAGTACCAGGTAATAACATGGCTATATACAGGGAGTACGAGGTAATAACATGGCTATGTACAGGAAGTACCAGGTAATAACATGGTATGTACAGGGTACCAGGTAATAACATGGCTATATACAGGAAGTACCAGGTAATAACATGGCTATATACAGGAGGTACCAGGTAATAACATAGCTATATACAGGGGAGTACCAGGTAATAACATGGCTATATACAGGAGTACCAGGTAATACCATGGCATATTATACAAAGGAGTACCAGGTAATAACATACTATATACAGGAGTACCAGGTAATAACATGGTTATATTACAGGTACCAGGTAATAACATGGCTATATACAGGGAGTACCAGGTAATAACATGGCTATATACAGGGAGTACCAGGGTAATAATACATGGCTATATACGGGAGTACCAGGTAGTAACATAGCTATATACAGGAGTACCAGGTAATAACATGGTTATATACAGGGAGTACCAGGTAATAACATGGCTTTATATACAGGAAGTACCAGGTAATAACATGTTATATACAGGGAGTACCAGGTAATAACATGGCTATTACAGGAAAGTACCAGGTAATCACATGGCTATTACAAAGGACGTACCAGGTAATAACATGGCTATATACAGGGAGTACCAGGTAATAACATGGCTTATATACAGGGTAGCACCAGGTAATAACATGGCTATATTACAGGAGTACCAGGTAATAACAGCTATGTACAGGAAGTACCAGGTATATAACATGGCTATATACAGGAGTAAATTGAGGTAATAACATGGCTATTATGGAGTACCAGGTAATAACATGGCTATATACAGGAGTACCAGGTAATAACATGGCTATATACAGGGAGTACCAGGTAATAACATGGCTATATACAGGGAGTACCAGGTAATAACATGGTTATATACAGGGAGTACCAGGTAATAACATGGCTATATACAGGGAGTACCAGGTAATAACATGTATACAGGAAGCTACCATGTAATAACATGGCTATATACAGGAGTACGGAGGGTAATAACATGGCTTATATACAGGAAGTACCAGGTAATAACATGGTTATACAGGAGTACCAGGTAATAACATGGCTATATACAGGAAGTACCAGGTAATAACATGGCTATATACATGGAAGTACCAGGTAATAACATGTGCTATATACGGGTCCAGGTAATAACATGGCTTATACAGGGAGATACCAGGTAATAACATGGCTTGTATACAGGGGAGTACCAGGTAATAACATGGCTATATACAGGAAGTACCAGTGTTGTGGTTGTATACAGGAAGTACAGGTATGTACTTGAGCTATATACCAGGAAGTACCAGGTAATAACATGGCTATATACAGGAGTACCAGGTAATAACATGGCTATACTACAGGAAGTACCAGGTAATAACTTGGCTATATACAGGAGGTACCGGGTAATAACATGAGTTTATATACAGGGGAGTACCAGTAATAACTTTATGGCTATATACAGGAAGTACCAGGTAATAACATGGTTATATACAGGGAGTACCAGGTAAATAACATGGCTATATACAGGGAGTACCAGGTAATAACATG
>NW_025548974.1:0-7500 GCF_905237065.1 Salmo salar
GTTGTTGGGGGGTGGGGAGTGGAGGGAGAGGGGTTTTCCCGGGGGGGGGCATCATGGTTGCGGGGCGTCTGCCGGGAACTGATCGGGGATCATGGATGGTTGGTGGCCCAGGCGGTTGCGAGCTTGGGCCGATGGACGATAGGTCGTTGGGGCCGGCTCCCGGATTTGACTTGGGTGGGAGATGTGTTTGCCGTGCCCCTGGGCGGGGTGCTCGACCCTGGTTGGTCCTGTGGGTCTTTCTGGATGGGAGTGTCTGCTAGATGACTGAATGTGATGTAAATGTTGAGCAGCTTCACTGCAGGTAGATTGTACGTTTTAACGTTTAATAAAATAACATCTGAACTTCAGCAGGAATGTGATTTATTTTTTTTACTTTTGAAATAAAACATACTACTTGATGGCAAATAAACTTTTTAAACACCTCACAGCCCACAAAATGAATACACGCCAAACCAGTTATAGTTTTCAAGATACGGATTAATTAATTAGAAACAACAATTAATGAGCCACCGGACCCAGCTGATGAAACTGAGTATTTCTGTCTGTAATAAATCCTTTTTGTGGGGGGGGAAAAACTCATTCTGATTGGCTGGGCCTGGGTGGGTGGGCCAAGCCAATCAGGGCCTGGCTGCCAAGTGGATGGTCCTATGCCCTCCCAAGCCCACCCATGGCTTGTGCCCCTGCCCAGTCATGTGAAATTCCATAGATTAGGGCCTAGTGAATTTATTTCAATTGACTGATTTCTTTATATGAACTGTAACTCAGTAAAATCGTTAATTGTTGCATGTTGTGTTTTATATTTTATATATGTTGGTCACAGATCACTTAAAGCTAGGGGGGCGTGGGTCAGAAAACCAGTCAGTATCTGGTGTGACCACCATTTGCCTCATGCAGCGCGACACATCTCCTTCACATAGAGTTGATCAGGCTGTTGATTGTGGCCCTGTTTGGATGTTTTCCCCACCTCCTCTTGGACGGCTGTGTGAAATTACTGGATGTTGGCGGGAACTGGAACAAGCTGTCGTACACTGTCGATCCAGAGCATCCCAAACATGCTCAATAGGTGACATGTCTGGTGAGTATGCAGGTCATAGAAGAACTGGGAGATTTTCAGCTTCCAGGAATTGTGTACAGATCCTTGCGACATGGGGGCTGTGCATTATCATGCTGAAACATGAGGTGATGGAGGAGGATGAACGGCACGACAATGGGGCCTCAGGCTCTCGTCACGGTATCTCTGTGCATTCAAATTGCCATCAATAAAATGCAATTGTGTTCGTTGTCCGTAGCTCATACCTGCCCCATACCATAACCCCACCTCCACCATGGGGCCCATACCATAACCCCACCTCCACCATGGGGCCCATACCATAACCCCACCTCCACCATGGGGCCCATACCATAACCCCACCTCCACCATGGGGCCCATACCATAACCCCACCTCCACCATGGGGTCCATACCATAACCCCACCTCCACCATGGGGCCCATACCATAACCCCACCTCCACCATGGGGCCCATACCATAACCCCACCTCCACCATGGGGCCCATACCATAACCCCACCTCCACCATGGGGCCCATACCATAACCCCACCTCCACCATGGGGCCCATACCATAACCCCACCTCCACCATGGGGCCCATACCATAACCCCACCTCCACCATGGGGCCCATACCATAACCACACCTCCACCATGGGGCCCATACCATAACCCCACCTCCACCATGGGGCCCATACCATAACCCCACCTCCACCATGGGGCCCATACCATAACCCCACCTCCACCATGGGGCTCATACCATAACCCCACCTCCACCATGGGGCCCATACCATAACCCCACCTCCACCATGGGGCCCATACCATAACCCCACCTCCACCATGGGGCCCATACCATAACCCCACCTCCACCATGGGGCCCATACCATAACCCCACCTCCACCATGGGGCCCATACCATAACCCCACCTCCACCATGGGGCCCATACCATAACCCCACCTCCACCATGGGGCCCATACCATAACCCCACCTCCACCATGGGGCCCATACCATAACCCCACCTCCACCATGGGGCCCATACCATAACCCCACCTCCACCATGGGGCCCATACCATAACCCCACCTCCAGCATGGGGCCCATACCATAACCCCACCTCCAGCATGGGGCCCATACCATAACCCCACCGCCACCATGGGGCCCATACCATAACCCCACCTCCACCATGGGGCCCATACCATAACCCCACCTCCACCATGGGGCCCATACCATAACCCCACCTCCACCATGGGGCCCATACCATAACCCCACCTCCACCATGGGGCCCATACCATAACCCCACCGCCACCAAGGGCCTTTTATTGTCCCCAGCACAAGGTGCACCTGTGTAATGATCATGCTGTTTAATCAGCTTCTTGATATGCCACACCTGTTAGGTGGCATATGAAACATGAGACCAACACTTTACATGGTGCGTTTTATATTTTAGTTCAGTGTAGATTTATCAATGATGGCTGTCGATGCCAAAAATGATTTTTCCCGTCTTGCATGGCCTTTTCAGCGTAAAGGTGTGATGTTTATGTTGTCGTTTGTATGTGTATGTTTTGTATCGTTTATAAAATGTAAAATAAATTATGTGTCCTAGGGTCTACTGTCCATGTGTCCTAGGGTCTACTGTCCATGTGTCCTAGGGTCTACTGTCCACGTGTCCTAGGGTCTACTGTCCACGTGTCCTAGGGTCTACTGTCCATGTGTCCTAGGGTCTACTGTCCACGTGTCCTAGGGTCTACTGTCCACGTGTCCTAGGGTCTACTGTCCATGTGTCCTAGGGTCTACTGTCCATGTGTCCTAGGGTCTACTGTCCACGTGTCCTAGGGTCTACTGTCCATGTGTCCTAGGGTCTACTGTCCATGTGTCCTAGGGTCTACTGTCCATGTGTCCTAGGGTCTACTGTCCACGTGTCCTAGGGTCTACTGTCCACGTGTCCTAGGATCTACTGTCCATGTGTCCTAGGGTCTACTGTCCATGTGTCCTAGGGTCTACTGTCCATGTGTCCTAGGGTCTACTGTCCACGTGTCCTAGGGTCTACTGTCCATGTGTCCTAGGGTCTACTGTAGGAGTCCACGTGTCCTAGGGTCTACTGTCCATGTGTCCTAGGGTCTACTGTCCATGTGTCCTAGGGTCTACTGTAGGACAAAGCCTAGTTCATTCTTTGATAAAAGTATTTAACATAAAAGTAGGTCTGCGTATTTGTAAACATTTTGAGTTAAATCTATAATCTACAACCCAAGGCACAATAAAATATATGTACATCTGTATGATTTTAAATAATGAGATTGAAGAATATAGATGTTTTTACCATCACAACACACATCAAAGTATCACGTTTTCACACAGTGTTTTTGTTCTTGAATTTTATTTATTTAACGATTTCAATTTTTCATAAGAACTTGGTAGAAAAAAAAAAGCGAGACTACTCTTAACCATTTACCAACGTCCATCAATCAACTTTAAATGCATCACCATCAAGAAACGACTACACTGGCAATATTACAAAACACTTTCCTGTACACGCTATCCACTGGACCGCCCCCTTGTCATCAATGCCAAAGGGAGGAGAAGAATAAGAAAAAAACACTACTTTTATTAACAAGCCGAAAGACATTTCCAATGTAAACGAAAAAAAAGTGTAGTCATCTCTCCTGTTTTTACCTTCTCCGTCCTCCTCGTGGCAAAACAAACACATCGAACATCGCAAGCTCATTACTATGCATAATTGGCAAACAATAGAAGAAGAAAAAAAAGTTCCAATGTTTATTTTCCTTATTTATTTATTTTTGTTCATCGTTGATTTAAAAAAAAAGAATATATAAAATAATTTTTTTTAAAGATTTATGTTTTTAATCATTTGTTCAAAGGTTGTGTCTGAGTGTATTAAAATAGATTTGTATTAAAACACAACACAGTTTCTCCCGGAGGATTCTGGGTAATGTAGTCTGGGACACCTCTTGATGGGGGATAATGGATGAAGGGCACACTGTTGAGGTGATAGAAGCTGCTTCACTAAAAACCCTCTGATCTGGAGTTATGTTTTGTGTTTTTGTATTCTGTATTCTCCTAATGTTAGGTTGAGCTGATCCTAGACCTGTGGGAGGGGGGGTTTAACTTCTACCTTGATGCAACATGGAGGAGCACTGATATAGGACCAGTCTTTCCTGTCCCCTCTCTCTCTCTCTCTCTCTCTCTCTCTCTCTCTCGAGGATTTGATTCTCATCAGAGTGGTAGACTGTATGCTGTGAGGAAGCACCTCTCTGTCACGGTCTGTCGATGCCATTCCATGTTGGAGGAGGCAGAGATCACGATATGATATGAATGTTGGACAAGACTAAGGAATGGTAAAGCCCTATTAGATAGATAGATAGATAGACAGATAGACAGACAGACAGACAGACAGACAGACAGACAGACAGACAGACAGACAGACAGA
The DNA here is from genome assembly GCF_905237065.1 of Salmo salar. Lineage (NCBI taxonomy): Eukaryota > Metazoa > Chordata > Actinopteri > Salmoniformes > Salmonidae > Salmo > Salmo salar. The sequence goes on from NW_025548974.1 coordinate 4,487, forward strand.
CAGACAGACAGACAGACAGACAGACAGACAGACAGACAGACAGACAGGCAGGCAGGCAGGCAGGCAGAGAGACAGACAGACAGACAGACAGACAGACAGACAGACAGACAGACAGACAGACAGACAGACAGACAGACAGACAGACAGACAGACAGACAGACAGACAGACAGACAGACAGACAGACAGACAGACAGACAGACAGACAGACAGACAGACCATACAAATACACTGCTCGGGTTTCAGTTGGACATTTTAAAGATCTTGATTATGAAAGGCAAACTTGGTATGGATGTCCTCAATGTGTTTTGAGGGTTAGTATGGATGTCCTCAATGTGTTTTGAGGGTTAGTATTGATGTCCTCAATGTGTTTTGAGGGTTAGTATGGATGTCCTCAATGTGTTTTGAGGGTTAGTATTGATGTCCTCAATGTGTTTTGAGGGTTAGTATGGATGTCCTCAATGTGTTTTGAGGCTTGGTATGGATGCCAGGTGGATCAGTCCTCTCTATAGCCCTCGCTCGGTCAACCACTCAGGCCATAAAGTGCTCTACACTACACTACATCCTAGATTACAGTCAGGCTCTGTGTAGAAAACAAAAGTCTTTTTTCGATATGTATTGGTGACCTCTCTAATTATTGCATTTTTTTCCTTCTCATTTGAGCAGTTCCGGATCCAACAAAAACAGATTATAATATGTTGTCGTCTTTTTCCACTGATACATTTTGTCTCGATTCCCATTTATTTATTAATTTATGTATTTATTTTTTGTTCCCCTCAGTGTGTCATTTAAGAATAGAGGGATCCCACACAACACAGCATTTGATTTGATCACCAGAAACGCATGGTGATAACAGTTAAGACTCAGTTGGTAGAGCATGGTGTTTGCAACGCCAGGGTTGTGGGTTCGATTCCCACGGGGGAACCAGTGCGGAGAGAAAAAAAATTGGAAATGTATGCATTCACTACTGTAAGTGGCTCTGGATAAGAGCGTCTGCTAAATGACTAAAATGTAAAAATGTAAATAGAAATATGTTCTACACCTTTAGGACCCCTCGCTGTGACAACAGGAAGTCTAACAAGAGATCAACACTGAACTGTTGCAGAATGATATGACAGTTCTCCTCCCAATGCCCCTTCACTGGTGTTTTGATCGTTGATTAAATTATAGAATATAGAAACCCTGGTTAGATCTAGTTGCTTTTGAGGCAGTGTTCATTTTGTTCCGTCTAGCGGACTAGAAACAGTTCAATTTGTTCCGTCTAGCGGACTAGAAACAGTTCATTTTGTTCCGTCTAGCAGACTAGAAACAGTTCAATTTGTTCCGTCTAGCGGACTAGAAACAGTTCATTTTGTTCCGTCTAGCAGACTAGAAACAGTTCAATTTGTTCCGTCTAGCGGACTAGAAACAGTTCATTTTGTTCCGTCTAGCAGACTAGAAACAGTTCAATTTGTTCCGTCTAGCGGACTAGAAACAGTTCGTTTTGTTCCGTCTAGCAGACTAGAAACAGTTCGTTTTGTTCCATCTAGCAGACTAGAAACAGTTAGTTTTGTTCCGTCTAGCGGACTAGAAACAGTTCGTTTTGTTCCATCTAGCAGACTAGAAACAGTTCAATTTGTTCCATCTAGCGGACTAGAAACAGTTCAATTTGTTCCGTCTAGCGGACTAGAAACAGTTCATTTTGTTCCGTCTAGCAGACTAGAAACAGCTCGATTTGTTCCGTCTAGCAGACTAGAAACAGTTCATTTTGTTCCGTCTAGCAGACTAGAAACAGTTAGTTTTGTTCCGTCTAGCGGACTAGAAACAGTTCGTTTTGTTCCATCTAGCGGACTAGAAACAGTTCAATTTGTTCCGTCTAGCAGACTAGAAACAGTTCAATTTGTTCCGTCTAGCGGACTAGAAACAGTTCGTTTTGTTCCGTCTAGCGGACTAGAAACAGTTAGTTTTGTTCCGTCTAGCGGACTAGAAACAGTTCATTTTGTTCCGTCTAGCAGACTAGAAACAGTTAGTTTTGTTCCGTCTAGCGGACTATAAACAGAACAATATAAAACAGATGAAAATCAGCAGGCTCTTCAAATGTCAAGTCATCATAACAAACATCATCACACAACTAGAGTTAAAAAAAAAACCAACATATAGTGTGAAAGCGACAAACTATTTGTAAAAAATATATATAAAAAACCAGGCAGGGATAAAAAGCATGCCAGACATATTTGATTCGTACACAGGACTTCCCAGTACTAAATATAACAGTGGTTTTTTTGGCATATTTTCTATAGTGGTGAGAGAGAAAAAAAATGGATTAAAATGGTTGGATCACAGAATTACAGAACGGTTCAAAATGGCCGCTTTTGAGTGCAGCTGGGGGGGGGGGGGAGGGGGAGCAGGGACATGTTGGGTTGTTGTTGTTGTTGTTGTGAATCCAGTAACAGTAACATGGAGAAGGACATAAACAACAAGAGATCCCTTTCATCAATACTCAGACAATACTCAAACTACGTAATCAACAGCATGAAAATACTCAACTCTCCTCTAGAAAGACTAAATTCTGTAGTCATCTTGAAATACTTTTTTTTTTCTTTAAAACTATACTAATACTGAGAAGAAGAAAAAAAAAATGTGATTCACTTGTTTTTTTTTTGTTGTTGTTTTTGAAGGCTTGTATGCTTTTTTCCGTACATACACTATGAAAACTTCTCCTCCCTTAAATCACCTGATAATTATGGCAAATATTGTTCACAGAGACCTACTCTGATTTATAGCAGTACAGTTCTTTGTTCCCACTTCTTCATATCCTTCATTTGTAACTAACTACACTAGCGTTGTCTCTCTCTCGCTCTCTCTCTCTATATATATATAACAATTATTATACCAGTTTAAAAAAAAAAACGTTAAAAAAATCTCAAATATTTTTCGGCCACACAGAAAATACCTATTTAATTTGCAGCACTGTGATCTAGCTTCTTACAGTCATAAATACATGAAGGCCAAGAAACATTAATAATAATAATAATAA